>NC_056749.1:90393864-90592083 GCF_019279795.1 Protopterus annectens
TGTATTTACAAAAAGTTTAAAAAGTAGTAGAAATATACAATGCACAATACAAGAGCTATAGGTGAGGTAGATGTGGTGCAGCCAAGAGATTAGACATAGTACATACAAGTATGGGGGAACATTTAGCAGTGAAACGAGCAGAATTTGTAAATATTCTAACAGCTGCAACAGAAGAGCTAATAATAGGAGAAGAGGTATTAGGTATACAGTAGGGAATGCATAGAGTAGATGGGGAAGCAGCGGGTATTACTTTATAAGTTAGAAAGGTTAGGAGATTAAGAAGCCAAGCCTTTCTCAGATGAATGTAACAATGCAGCCATGGGATACAGGTGACATGGCTTGTGTTCCGACATGCACTTATAGTGTTCAGTTAGGCAGGCACTGTTTGATCTGAGGTCTGAACTGTCTGTAGTGTCTCATTTTAGTAACATTAAGTGGCAATGACTGCCACAGTTTAGGTGCCAGAACAGAGAAGCTATGGTCTGAGAATTAAGTTTCATGGCTGGAGTTATGCGTAGGGCGTTTAGTGAATTGGCTTCTAGGTTGTACTTGTGGGTTGGATGTAATTAGTCTCATTGTGGGAGGGGGGGTAGGAGTTTAAAGAGAAGGGGAGCTAAGAAGGAATTGGGCTCTGCCTTCAATGGAAAGCCAGTTTGCTTTTCTGTGGAGGTGCTCTTCTGGTTTATACAGAGGGGAGTTGGTAATGAAATGACAGACTTTATTAAAAATAGACTGTAAGGTGTTACTGATTTTTTTTTTGTAAGGCAGTGGTAAATAGAAGCAGACCAAATTCTAGTTGAGCAAGCAGAACACCTTTGCCTAAGATTGTCCCTAGCAGGTTGCAAGAGGAAATGATATATCTTTTGGGCCTAGTATGCCTTTGGATCTGATTGCCGAATATAGTCTTGGATATTGAGGGACTGCTCAAGCTAAATGCCAAGGTATCTAAATGATGAGGTGGACTCAATCAGGTTGTTTAGGTCTTTGACATAGACACACACACTGCTTCCGAGAGAAGTGCAGAAAGTTTCCTCAGAAACAGTAAAAAGAATCATTTTTTAAAAGATAGAAGAGAAATGTACACTGCTACAAGCTGCAATTCCCACAGGTATTTTCCTTTTAAACAAACATAAAAATAAAAGGAAAATACTAAATCTAATAAAGGAAAAAGAAAAGGATCCACAAAAAGGACTCATCTGGTGAGTAAGCTGTAAAAAACACTGGATCCTTTGAAGGGTCATAGGACTTTCCTCTTTTAATGGCAAAAAAAACACTTAACACTCACTTCCTGTGACAGCTAAAGGCTTCCCTCTCAGGTTAAGCTCATCCAATCCATTGTCACAAGAAGAGAGAGGAAGGGGTGGTCTGAGCTTTTGAAAACTCTCCAGTACTAGGTTATCTTGGCAGATAACCTAAAGTGCCACCGAGGCACTGGAAATTATGAACATCTATAAATAAACATGCCATCAGTATAAAGGATGAGGAAGGGAAAGAAACAGTTTAGCTATAAAAATGTAGGGTAGTACTGGGGAAAGAAGATACACTCAAGGACTCCCGAAAAGAGCAGAGGCTGTATCTAATTGGACTCCCGAAAAGAGCAGAGGCTGTATCTAATTAGGCAGGCCCAGTTTTAACCGGGCAAGTTCGATTGTCAGGAAATCTTTGAAACAAAGCTATAGATAATAGGATGAAGTGGTCAAACAGATCAAAGGTTGGGATAAAATAAATGAATAATGCACCAGTGAAGCTACCTTTATCCATATTACTGAGGACATCACTGAGTGGTCTACATAGTAGTAAAGGTACCTCTACATGCCCAAAAGCCATTCTGCTTGAGATAAAGTAGTATTTGTCAAGGTAAGTGGCGAGTTGGTTGTATGATTTTTTTCAAGGATTTTACTAAAGGTAAGAAATACTGAGGCAGGATGGAAATGGGAAGCTGAGGTAGGTTTGTGATATTTTTGTAGAGGGCTGACTTCAAGAAAGGGGCATGGTATTAGTTGCAAGGCTAAGACTGTAGATGTGCTTTAGTGGGGTGACTGAAATCCCTACAATGATAGTGAAATCATGGACAAAGATCATTAGGACCAAAGGGAGATTCTATAGGAATCTGTTCTAGTAGAGGTGCAATTTATTCGCCTATGATTTTGGAGAAGTAGAAGGGTGGGTGGTACTCTGGGAGATTTCATAGGCGTGTACTAGGCTAATAGCCCTGGGGCCTTTACAAGCCTAGCCATAGGATTACCCTGGAATCATGCCACCTGACCTTATTTCCCAGTGACTCTGTTGAGTATAGCCACTGGAGTTACCCCAGAGGATGAATTTTCTATTTCCCATCCACTCATCAAGATTTCTGCTGAAGAGGGTCAGTGAGGTGCTCTGCTTGACATGTATGGGAAGCTTACTCCATATCATGGGCAGTCTCTGGGTTAAGAACCTGTCCTTCCAGTATGTTCTGTTGATTGTGATAATGAGGCTGAGGTCTCTTGAGCGTGTAGTGTGGAGGGATTGGGATTTCTTTAGATGTAGCATTTCTAACAGAGCTGGGTCAGACATGGCTTTGTAAGTCAAGCAGAGATAGCCTCTAAGTAGGTGATATGAGACATAGAATAGTTGGAGTTATTTGAGTCTGTCCATATAGGACAAGTGTTTAAGGCTTAGGATCCTCTTTGTGAGGTACTTTTGCGGCCTCTCCAGTTGTTGCAGGTGTCTAGTGAAGTACATGCCAAATGGGGCATTGTACTCGATGACTGGCCTAATGAGGGAAAAGTTGAGGGGAGACAATGACCTCTTTCTTCCTGGATGCAAAACTCTTAGTAATGAGATGTGCCACATAGAAGGACTTTCTCTCCACAGTGGCAATGTGGTGATCAAAAGAGAGGTTGCTAAGCTGTGTTGCCAGATCTCTTATAATGCCTTCTGTGTTCAGTGGGCTACCATCAATGTGGTAATTCATGGGAACTGTTTTTTTTTTTCTCCAAAGGGGATGACAACACATTTTTTGGCATTGAGCTTAAGGCCATGGTTCTGACACCAGTCGTCAGTCTCAGTGAGGTTATTCTGTAGGATGTCAACATCACTTGGGGAGTTAATAATAGCTCCCAACTTGCAATCGTCTGCAAACTTTGTCAACCAGATTCCCTTCGTGTTGGCCAGGACTTCAGAGAAGTAGAACAAAACAAAAAAAAACAAACAGGAGAGGACCCAGGACCGAACACTGTGGGACTCCACTCGTGACTGCATCTATCAGTTCTGCGAAAATTAATTTCAGCAAATACCAAAAGAGCAACACATATTAATCGAACCGTGAATAGACGGAACGTACTAAACCGCAAAATTTAAAACATCGAACAGTCATAGTCAGCCAACCCCACCACCCACTACATACTACCTACCCAAATAAAATAAATAAACCACATACATACACTAGCCAAACCGTACTCCTAACCCTAAAGTAAAGCACCAAAACCCAACTTCTAACCCTACACTAAACCCCACATACACAACTATCTATGCACTATCCTTAACCCCTCCCTATACCTAAGGTCCGTAACTACCGCACACTTCCCCTACGGAGATATACCCTAACAAAATAAATAATACACATAAATACATTTAACAAAGCACTACTTCTAATATTACACTAAATCTTACATACATTACCTATCTATGCACTTACCTTAACCCGCACCCTACCCTAAGGTCCATAACTATTGCACACTTACCTTACGGAGCTATACCACAGACGGGCCAACCAAAACACTTCAACATTTCAGATTTCGCTGTTTTGGACATTCCGCATTTATGTAGTTCGCGCAATATGTGTTGATCATTTTGTATTCGGGGAAACGGCATTTCAATCGTCTGATAGGGACTCCTCGTGACTAGTCGGCAGTCTGACTTAGAGTCAGCTACTTTCACACCGTGGGTTCTATCTGTGAGCCAGTTTGCAACCCACCTAGTGATATACGAGTTGATGCCTAGCTTAGTGAGTTTTTCTATGAGTTTGGAGTGGGGAATGGTATCAAAGGCCTTGGCCAGATCAAGGTAGGCTGTATGAACCACCTTGCCTTCATCCACAGCTCTGGTGACTGACTCAAAGAAGTCGACCAAGTTGAGCAGGCATGATCTACCCTTCACAAAACCAAACTGTGTGGGATCCAGAGTTTGGAGATTCCCTATATCCTTTGTCTATTATGTCCATGATGATGCGTTCCATAGCTTTGAATATCAAGACTCGTCAGGCTAATGGGGTGATAGTCCCCAGGGTCTGTAGTCTCCTTTGTGGAGAGGGATAACCGTAGCAGTGTGGCATTTGGCACGGACAAAGCCTGAGGTGAGGTTGTGATTGAACAGGGCACACAGGTGAGGTGCCAGTTCTCTCTGTAGTTCGTGTAGAACACAGCCAGGGATATTGTCAGGTCCCATAGAAGCTGTATTCTTGGCCTTGGACAGTGCTGTTTTAACCTATGCAGCAGTAATACTGGGTGCCTGGCAATCTATTGGTTTTGTGATTGGTCTTTTTGGGGAGGAGGAAGAGGGGTAAAGTTGGCACTGAATCTGTCGGCCAGTATATTGGCAATATCTGTTAGCTCGGTATAGGAGATACCACTGTGCAGTAGCTCAGAGCAAATCTGGGTATTGCTATGGAAATTCTTTATATAACTATAGAAGGCCTTGTGGTTGTCTTTATTATCTGCTGCAATTCTGCTTTCATAGCTAGCTTTAGAGGATTTGATAAGGGATCTCAACTTTTTGTTGAGGCTGATCAGGGAGTTTTTTCAGTCTTGGGACTTCACCTTATTACGCATCAGTTTTTTCCTTCTGTTGTAGAGTTTGTTTATGGCAGGGGACCACCAGATTGGCTTCCTTTTTTTGGAGGAGAGCATCTTGGTTCTGTTGGGTATGGCGAGATCCATGCATTTGTGTACGTGCTCGTACAGTGCATTGGTGTATGATTTGACAGTCAAGCAACTATTCTCCATTTGCATGGGTGCCATGAAGTTTTCCACTTCTGTTTTTAGGAGCCCAAAGTTAGCTTTGGAGAAGTTTTTCATGGCGGTTACCTTTGTGAGGGGGGGGGGGGGTTCCAAGGTGATTAGTTTGTGGTCGGATCCAACCAGGGAGGAGGTGACTATTGGTGTAGAGCAACGGTCACCCATATTAGTAATGACCAGGTCAAGGATGTTGCTACCTCTAGTGGGGATAAGAACGAGCTGGTCCAGGGCATTGGAATTAATGAACTCCAGGAAACATTGGGCAAGTGTATTGGTACACGAGTAGTTTTCCCAGTTAATCGAGGGGTAGTTGAAGTCGCCCAGTATGAGGGAGTTAGGTTGGACCCTAATATTCTCCAGGGTGCTTAGGAAAGTGGAGTGTGAGTCTTGGGATATGGTTGGGGACCTGTAGCAGGCAACAACCTGAATTGCTGTCTTACCCAATGTTAGCTGCACCTGACGTTTCTCTGATGCATTATGCTGGGCTACCAGTCTGGAAGTGTGAGCATCCTTTATGAATATGGAAACATCACCACCTTTGGAGCTTCGGTCCAAGTTCTGGCCAAAAGGTGCGGAATGAGTTATAGCCTGGTTGTGCAGGGGTCTTTTCTGCTGCATTGAACCAGGTCTCTGTTACAGCACAAATGTCGATGTTCTCCATTTTAAGGAGTGCTTCGAGCGAGTGCATTTTGAGATTTAGACTTCTAGCGTTGAGCAGCATAACCCTCAGATTCCATTTGTTTGTAGCTGTTACAGTGGTAATGTGGTCTTCGGAACACCACCTACAAAAGGCACTGTAGGGATGAGAAGAGCCTGGCCAGTATCCGGAAGCCCAGGGTTGACAGATGCAGGCCATCTCTGGCAAAGCATCGAGATCTGTCAATCATGTCATCCCGTGCAGACAGACACTGGATCCCCTTAGAATGACACCAGAAACTTAGCCAATTGTTGAAATCCATCATTTTCTGCTTGTACTGTGGGGTATCACTCTTGGTGATGGTAGGCTGCTGCTCAGGGCTGAGGTCATACCTGCCTGGACTACATAATCCGAGAGCTCCTCTGTCTCTCTTTTCATGTAGGGCAGGGAGGTACGTCTCAAGGTCATTCACAACTACATGTACAATGACTGAGTCATATTTGTACCTGTTGTTGAGGGACCTGAGAGCGTGCATTATTTGGTGGATCCTAGCACCTGACAGGCAGCTGACTGTTACTTTCTCCTTATTCAACCTAGTGAGTGGGACATCAGTGTGCCTCACTATCGAGTCACCTATGATTAGTGCGTTGGGCATGCTGTTTTGCCTTAGGGGCTTTGGTTGAGTGGCACACTGTTTAGGGGAGTTGTGTCTCGTGATTAGTGTTATGTTGTGGTGGTTGAGTGCGTTTCTGCCTTGGAGGTCTCTGCTGTTTGGGTAGATTTTTATTGAGAGCCTCTGTGAAGGTGGGTGTGTGGTTTGTGTTTTTGTGTGAAGGCATTACTGTTGTGTGTTCTGGAAGGCTGTGTGTTCCATGTGGTGTGGTGCAAGTGTTGTCCTTCTCCTCTTGACCAGCTACTCTGGTTTTGGCTGGAGAGTGCGTGGCTTCCAATTTGGATATAAAAGTGCATCTCTCGCAAGTCTGAGTATTGGGAGGTAAGAGGAGAGGGTTGTCAGTCTACATGAAGCAGTTGCTACGTTGCCTCAGGATGCCCAAGTTCACCAGGTTAATAGGAGAAAGCACAGGGAACTGACCTTTAGACATGCCTGGAGGGGTGGGCATTAATAATAAGTATTGGGTCTGTTTCTTTGTAGAACCATTAGTGCTGGTAGCACTTTTGTTTGCTACAATAATTGCTACAAGAAGTCTGATAAAGTGCTAGACTAATAAGCCAGAAAAAGTGTAAGAGTGGAGAGAACTAGTAGATCTAAGGGGATGGATTTGTGTGGAAGAGGATATAAGGTTTGTTTGCATTTGAAGACTGTAGAATTTTTTGATAATCAGGATGTGACAGGTTTTCAGTTTTGCAAAGAGTAAGGTCAATAGAAGAGAGCTCTTTAGTGGATTGCTAAAAGAGATGCTACTTATCTCACCCCAAAACTGTTCTGGGGTGTGAATGAGGATTTGTTTTGATTTGAGGTATACCTGCATATGGCATTTTTAGTGTTGTTCCCTAACTTAGTGTATATCTCCCTTGAGATAGGAGTGGGGTAATTTTCCCATCACATAAATGCATTAGATGGCCTAACTCTTTTAAGAGCCAGTCTTTAAGTTTAAATGGTCTACAGATGATGAGAAAGTGGGTGATTTGAAAGTCTAGTAAAAGTTGTAACAACAAGTGAGCAGTAGAGTTTGGACTGGTGAGGTTGAGAACTGGAGAATAGTCTGTTGTTGCAAGATGAGATTTCAGTCTTATTTTTACTTTTTGTTTGGGGGATTGGGTTGGTCCGTTGGAGATAAGCCTAGGGGAATACTTTATTTGTAGATTTTGTATATGAAATGTTAAAGGGCAGTGGTTACTGAAGGTGAGTGGATGATTTCTAATAACTATATTGTTGGTGTGCAAGGTAAATGTGAACTCAAGAAGTGGTGGTTCTTAAAAACTAGGTCTGGTAAGCAATGTCACCAGTTGAAGGAGTTTGAGACTGTCAAGGAGCTCTGAGCTGTCGATGTGCAGCGGGCCTAAGAAATTTAAATTAAAATCCTCAAAGATTAATATGTGTATTTACAGGGATGTTCAGAATGTTAGTCATCCCAGCTGTGAGATTTGTGAGAGAGGGGGGAGGTGCTAGACAGGCAAATGCAACATAGAAATAATAGTATTCCTTGGTGAAGCTTTGTAAGAATCTAGTTAGGTTCATGGTCATTGAAGGGGTTGGCTTGAGCTACTACAAACAGGCTGACAGATGGTCTGAGAAGTAGCATGACATCACGTCCTGTAAGACCACCAGGGTGGGACTCAACATGGTAATTACAGTCTGAAGAAATGGTTTAAGTTGTGCAGGTCATTTTTAAGCCAAGCAGATCAATGGATGTGGAAAAACAAAAGAAAGGCAGTAATTTTGTGGAGCTTGTTGTAAATGCTTTTTGCATTAAATGCACAGGATAGTAAATTTGACACAAGACAGTATGGTTAACTTTGTTATAAATTTCTGGCATGCAGATGTTGGTTGGCTCACTGTAGTTGGATAAAACAGAACTGGAAGGAGAAGTAGATGAATTGTGAAATGCTGAATGTGTGTGATGGGATGCTGGAACTAGGACAAAGCAGACTAATAAATTGACAGATACCTGCTGGGAGAGGCTTGGATTACTAGTATTACTAGCGTTGAAGTAAACTAGTGATAAAGTACACTGCTGTGGCAGAAAATGGAGATTGAAGAAAATAAAGTAAGATATTTAACCTGGAGTAATGGAGGGTGTTGGGTTGTTTTAAAAAAAAAAAAAAGGTTGTATTACTGTTATATTGCTACTGTTTCGTGTGTGTTTTAGGGTGAGTGGTTGTGGGTTGCAAGCATGATACTGTTTCTAGATGTACTGTTTTAAGTGATATAACTATTTTGTGTATTTAATATTTGTCATTTTAAGCAAGTGGCATGTCTTATGAGAGCAGTGGGCATGGAGAAGACTTTAAATTTGTTGGTTTGGGGATGGATGGGGAAATGAGGGTGGGAAAGAAGCGAAGTACGAAACCACACCCCATGCATACCTCTCAGCTGTAGAATTTTTTGCAAAATTTCTAGATTATAGTCTCATATTTTTTGTCTGTTCCTCATAAAATTTGTGGTTTTCTTGTAAGTCATTGAAGAATGAAGTCACTAAATAATGACAGACATTTGAGATTCAGACTTTATACTCTTCAGAAAATACTTAATTCAAAACCTGTTATTCTAGCAACTTTCTGAGTTTATAGGAGCAATATTTAAATTCTGTCCCTATTTTTAGACCTTTGTCCCTCCATTCATTCTGACTTTTTCCAGATTTCTTGCACTGAGAGGTTGAGAGGAATGATCCCATGCTAGTGAGAGTTCATCAATTTCAGCACCTGCAAATCACTGAGCAAGAATGAACAGTTAAGCAGGGAATCAGATAAACAAATGAATAAAGACTGCAGTCCGAAACCTAATTATTAAATAGTAGATGAAATACTGAGGAATGGATGCAATATTCGAGCATTTTAAATCAGTCAAATCATTAGACATCTTATACAGCACTACAACACAAGATATTCATGGGCTGGGACAGAGTAATGAAGTGGTCAACATACCCCATGCAATCTGCACACTACAAGCAAGTAGGACATCAAGTATCTTACAGTTTTTAGAACAAACAAACTGAAAAGGCTAGAGGAAGTACAGTTACCACAATTCTGCTATTACCTAGGCAACTGCATATGGAAAAAGAAGTTATGTACTCACCATAATGTTCCATTTGTGCTGTCAGTCTTCATTCTTTTCTCATAAATGGATTTGGATTCAATCTGTCAGATCCGATTCGGCCAATGCTACATCTCGCAGCCACCAGATCTCTCAAGCTTCTCCCTTACCCACAATGCACCCTGCCAATTATCTCAGATCTTGTTTGCTGCTATATAGCATAGAAGGATAAACAGAACTATGGGAAGCTATATCCAGAGTCATATATATATATATATATATATATATATATATATACATACATACATACATACACACACACACACACACACACACACACATATATATATATATATATATATATATATATATATATATATACATACATACATACATACAAATGTACTTATTCAGAAGCAATGCAAATGATCATTCTCCCAGAAGTGAACGAGCATAGGTGGGAGGGGAGGTGAGGGAAGAATAAAGATCAACAACACAGATGGAACATTATGGTGAGTACATAACTTCTTTAACTGATGTTGTCAATCTTCATTCTAGCCTCATGATTGGGACTTCGTCTCTAGCTACTTGAATCCAGGGCGGACTCAAGGAAGGATATTGAAGAGCACCACAGAGCCAAATGATGCCCTAACTCTGGGGACCAGATCCAATTTGTAATAAGTGATAAAGGGATGAGGAATAGCCCAAGCTGATGGTGCACAAACGGCATCCATAGACATCTTAGACTGAAAACCTGTGGAAGTACCACAGATCTAGTGGAGTGTGCTTTCAATGGGTACGTAAGAGAAATGCTCGATTTACTACTGACAAAGATGCAATTTGTTAACCACTTTGACAAAGTAACTTCAGAAATTGTTTTTCCCAACTTTAGTCCAGAGAAGGAAACAAACAGTCGGTCTGGTTTTCTGACTTTTTCTGTTCTATGCAGACAGAATCACAACTGTCTGTGAACATCCAGTAAATGTAAGACACATTCTCCTTTGTTAGTAAATTTAGGAAAAAAAACACTGGCAAATTGATAGTACTGTTTATGTTGGATTCTGACACGACCTTTGGAAAAAAGGACAGGACGGTACAAAAGGTCACTCTATCTTTGTGAAAAAACAAGTACGGAGATTTAGAAGATAGTGCTTGGATCTCAGAGAACTGATGGCAACCAAGAAAATAGTTTTCCATGAGAGATATTTATGGTCACATGTAGCTTTTGGTTCAAAGGAAGGTTGTGTGAGAGACTGCAGCATTACAATTAGGTCCCATGGAGCTGTAGGGTCTTAGAAGGAGTGTCCCTTTTAAGAAGGCCTTGCTCAATTTGTGAGAAGCTATGGGTGTATGGTAATTTGAAACTGCTGCTAACTGTACTCTAATGGTTGAGGTACTTGCACCGTTTTGAAAAAGTTAAGCAAGGAAATCTAAGATGTGATAAATAGAGGCTGAAAAGGGGTGTTTTCCTTGTCAAGGGTTTATGGGAAGACACAATTAAACATTGGACAGATAATGAGAGCATAAACTGTCTGGCTACTAAGGGGACTGGAGAAGCCAAGCAGTCAGCTTGAGGTTTGGTATATCCTGGTGTGACATGCCCAACGTCAGGCGGTCCAGAGCTGGGTCCTGGTTCCATGGTGGTTAACTTCGACAAAATGACTGACACCAAGAGTAGCAAAGAATTTAATAAGAACAGCAGATAAAAAGTAGTAAAGCTTTCATGTATCCAGTACCCTTCTTCAGTGCTTAATAACCAAACATAAAAATAGTTGCAGTTCTTATACAAGTCAATTAATCACACAGCCAATACGAAAAGGCAAATAATTATGCAGTAAAACACTAATTAACTTTTAAGACAATATGCAAGATTTTTACAGGATTTTTTACAAACAACAGTTTTAGTTTAAGGAATCATAAGTTTTTAAACTGGATTAAGCGAGACAATCTGGTTGACAACTGGTGAGTGTTCAGCCTGTAATCTTAAAATCCACTAATATTCCTTATTTTCTAGTTTGGTGTTTAAATCTCCTCTTCTAATGGATCTCAACACAACCTCCATAACCCGAAATCTAAAGCTACGAGTGACATTTTCAGACACATGCTTTGCTAAAGAGTTGGAGAATATAGTTCTTCTAATTTCAAAATTATGTTCTATAATCCTGTCCTTTAAACATCTAGTTGGCTTGCCCAGATAAAAAAAAACATGTGCATTTTGTGCAGGTGGCCAGCTATATAATGTTACTGGTATTGCAAGTAAGAGAACATTTAAAGGTAAAGGAAACTTTACTATTAGGGTGTATAAAGGTGTTATTTTTCTCAATTAGGGCACAACAACAGTAGTTGTGGCAAACAAAAGTTCCTTGTTTAGCTCATTTATTTTATGATTTTACTGTCCGCATGTCCTTATAGCATAATTTGTTCTTAAGAGTCACACATTTTCTATATGTGAACATAGGTCTATGGCTAATGATATTATTAAGCTCAGGTAAGCTCCTAAGGATGCCCCAGTTATTACTGCATCGACTATAGGTAGTCATGTACCGAACATCTTGTGTGGAAACATTATTTTCCCTACCATGACTATTCAGTGATTCAGCAAAAAATGGACAGTAAGCAGAGTCTCTATTAGATAGAACATGAACTTTAACATCTTCTAACTTTTCATTCTCATAGCCCCTCTCTTTGAAGGAAGCCAAAGTCTCATTAATCTGAGACACATTTAGAATCACTTTGACTTGCACAGCCTTAAGTAACTAATTATTTGTATTTGTTTTTGTCAAAACGGTATATTTGCTTGAATAAGAATGTTGCTACTAGCCTATTTTTAGAAAGCTCAGCTCATAGCAAGCATATTGGCCATGTAGTTTTGTAGTAGCTGGAAACTGCCTGTTTGGTATATTTCAGAGGTGTTTTTCCCCTTTTTTTCTGTTTATAAGACTAGATTGTCTGCTTCATGTTTTTCCTGACCAAAACTAGATTCTAGCTTTCTCTGTCATGATCTATTAGTTTGGTTCATAGAGCCTTGAGCAGTGGATCATTCGCATCCTATCTAATGTGTTTCGTTGCCAGTAATTTTGATCCTATCAATATTATACTCTTGTTGACAGTTTGTGCATAGAGAGTTGGACTCCTAGCATAGTTGTTTATAAAAATGCATACCGAAAGAAGCTAGTGACTGATTTCTTTTTTCTTGAGCAGCTTGTGATTGGTAGTTCTCCTGTTGGAGAATTGATGATAGGCCATCCCTTGGAGGCTCAGCTTTTACTATATTATAATTGAAGGATACACTATTGGTCGTCATAAAACTCTTAGACCTGCCCCAAGCTAGTCACTGGTCCTTTCTTTTGAGAACAGTTTGTGATTGGAAGTCTCCCCATTGGTTAATATAAGGGTATGTCGATACTTAAGCTTTTGATTAGCTCTCTCACAGCCAATACTATTATATCAGGAAATTAATTATGATTGGAAGAGATTGATTAAATCCTATTTATGATTGGATGCTTACTTTTTAAAAATGTTTGTTTGCAGGATATGTATTACGATCTGAAGAAGGCTATATTAGCTGAAAACACTTATCGTTATCATTCTGTTCCTGCTTCTATTTTTATTTTATGTGGAATTAAAGCTGTTTTTATCATTTTAACTGTGGTGTCTCGCTGAAGTTTTTACCAGCTGCCACAAGTACTAGCCGTGGTGCCTTGCCGAAGATTTCACTTTGCCTTTGTTTCTTCTGCTCCTTGGGAGCTTTAGCAGTGTTAACAGTATTTTTGCTTGTTTATAGTTAGAACTCAGTGTGGTGGAAGGGAAGCAATGGCTGCCTTTGTACTGAGCAGTGCTCCAATAAATTCCAATGTTTGAATTGGTTAAAGTTGTAATTTCCTGTACTTTATGGTTATTCCTAGGAGAGCACAGGTATGGAGAACCTGACCTCTTGACTGTATGAGTTGATGCCTGGTTGGAGCGATAATGAGCCAGTTGACCAGGTAAGGAAACACCCAGAATCCCTCCACTCTGAGGTGTGCTGCTACTACTGACATGAATTTGGTAAATGCCCTGAGGGCTGTAATGAGTCCAAAGGGCAGTACTCAGAATTGGTAATGACTACCTCCCAGTTGGAAGTGTAGCTGCTTTCTGGACCGGCTGTTCATTTTTATGTGATAGTAGGCATCCTGAAGATCTATCAAACACATCTAGTCATGCTTGCCCAGAAAGGGGAGAATGGACTGAACCCATGATCGTCCAGAATCTGTTCATTGAACAGATTTGTTTAGATTTGTGAGATCCAAAACTGGTGTCCAGTCCCCTGTCTTTTCTGACGCTAAAAAGAACCTTGACTAAATTCCAGACCCTACATGGTCAAATGGGACCGCTTGAATGACTTTTTCTAGCAACTTTCGAATCTGAACTGCTGCTTGATCTCTCTGACTGGGTGGAACATTGAGAATTATTCTGGGAATAGGGGGTGGAAGGGAAAATGGTACTATATAACCTTTGGATATAATCTTCTGCATCCAATTATCTCTGTTAATTCTAGCCAGGATCTCTGGTGCAGGAACAATCTTCCCCCAACTGTCTCCAGCAATGGACAGTCAGGTCTCCGTTCAGGAGCGCTGATAGGGCTTATCAAAGAAAGACTCTTGTGAACCTTGGTTTTGTGGGCTACCTCTACCATGAGGGCGTTGACGTCCATTAGAAGCCCTCCGCCTCTGGGGGCACTTCCTCCATGTGTGTCTTGGAATCGACCTTGGGATTTTTTGAACCATATTTTCCTGACATTTCACTGATTCCTGGAGAAGGATCTCTGGAGAGCTGAAAAACATAATACCCAACATGAGACAAGGTCTTGTCATCTTTCTCACACCTGGATAGCACTTCTTTCACTTGAAGGCCAAAAGCAGCATTGACAAAATTGGACTAGAATGGCCCCACAAAGTTGCATAACAGCATCCAGGCATGTCTCCTCATGGAAATGCCTGAACCCACAGCTCTTGAGGTTCCTTCAGCTATGTTGGAAATTAACCTCATGGAACTATTGGATATAGCTTGTAGGGTTGACAGCTGAGAAGTTACTGACTCCTTAACCCTTGCAAATACTTCTCCTGAAAGAGTATTTGATAACTCTTTAGTCAAATCTTTCTGAAGTCTAACAAAATGTGCCAGGTAGTTCAGTGATCATAATGTAAAAGTCACTAATGCAAAGACACGCGTTACACAGTCTGTCCACTGCCCACGACTCCCTATTGGGGGGCTGGACAGTGGAATTCTCATCGGCTAGTTCCTTCTTTGTGGCCATCACAATGACCATGGCATCAACTAGAGCCGCTTTCCTCAAAACTGTCTACAGGTGGTGCCATTATCCTGTCCGGTCTCCGAGGTACTGGTTCTATGGAGTCAGGTTCCTTCCATGCCTGCCTAGAGATCATGTCCACAAGCTCATCGGCTGGTGAAGTCACCCAGGAAGCAGACAGTCCTGTACCGAAAGCCTTTATGAGAATGGATTACTCCAGCATATGGTTGGAGGATGTCCCGCCACCTCTCTGTTTTAGGAATTCTAGTATATATCCAAAAGGAGCATCTTCAGGAGGTGACCGTGGAGGACCCTTTGCCTTTGTCGAAATCCAGGTCTTTGGTAACGGACTCCTGTGGGGAGTCTAGGTGGTTCCTCTTGCACATCCTTTTCCTGGGTAATTCCTCAGTGGGATATTCTGGGGAAGTTTCAGAAGAGAAAATCAAAATTCCTTGACAGGAAACCTGAGGTTTCAGTATAAATGTCCCCGTGGAGAAAGTAGTTAAGGCTGCAGGTGCATCATAGTGGAACAGTCAGGATCCATGGAGGAATGCTCTGTCAGGGCTGCCAACTATCTTTGCAGCCCCGAATGCAGAGTTCAAAGGACCCAAATAGAGGCTCTGATTCCAGAAACTGGGTTTCCAAATCGTTCTCTCTCTCCGATTCATTTGGACCGCCCCCCAGGAGGAAGCCAGAGCTGAACTGTCCAGTACCAAAGTGCCAAGGAACAGAGACAGCAACAAACACTTCTGAGTCGAATGCTGCACCTAGGAGCTGGCAGGCAGGCTTCAGCTCCAAGAGCTCTCCTGATCAGAAAAGATCGGTGGTCTCAGAGAAGACTTCAGATCAGAAGATAAGGAGATCCTCGGATCTGAGACTGATGGATCCGGATGACTGGGATCCTGAAACTATAAGACAGCAGATGGTGTCAAAGGAGGAACTTGCAGGGGTGGTGAAGTGAAAGGTCAGGCAACCTGACCCAGAGGGGTAGGTGCCAAGGGAAGACCAATCGGCACCTGAGCCAAGAGGATCTTCCTCACCACTCTCCACATCTTCTTTTGTGAAACTTCTCGAAGAATGAGTAGAATAAATGGAGTGGGGATCGCTGGTCTCTGCCAAAGGGGTGATGGAAGCTTGTCTGGTACTGGGTCAACCAACGGAGAATATCTAGTATAAGGACAATATAGAGTCTCCGAAGGCGGTCTCTGATCTGACCTGGATTTGCAGGAACCCTAATATTCATTTTAGAAGTAAAAGGATCTGAAGGAGCGGTTGGATCCAAAAGTTTCATCTTTTTCTAATCTGGGGTTGAGACTGGATGTTTAGCAGTCCGTTTCTGTGAAGAGTCCAAGGAAGATGTTGATGAGGTGGAAGGCTTCAACTTTGGAGACAGGGATATGGCTTCTCCAAAAGAGGAAGGAAGGAGACCTTTTAATATCAATTTTTACATTCAGTTAAGGCTAGCGGATTAAAATTGTGACAAATCGAGCAATTTTCTTTTAAGTGTAATGGACCCAAACAGTATATACACACACACACACACACACACACACACACACACACACACGGGTTTACTATCATAAATTCGAAAGTAAAAATAAATAATGTCTTTATTTTCGAATTTATGCATCGAAAATGAACATTTTCGAATAATAGTAAATTCGAAAACAAGGGTGTATTGTCGAAAATGTCGCTTGCGACATTTGCGGCGATACACAGCACGCCCACCCTTCCCATAATCACCTACCTACCTAACCGAACACACAGTTATGCAGGGGGGCTGCGCCTGTGCCCTGTGGGGCTGTGCCCCCCACCCCCCCTAACTTAATATTCCAACTCCGAGATCGCACTACAGTGAGGAAAGGGATGCATTTCCCTAACTGCACTGTACCGCGATCCCCTCCCATGACCGAAAGTTAGAATTGCGAATGCACAGTTCATTCGCAATGCAAACCTTCGCTCATGTCACCTGCCGTAATATGAAGTATTCGAACATCTGATGTTCGAATACTTCATAGCTGTGCAAATGCACGTCGACATAATGATAGCAAACCACACACACACACACACACACACACACACACACACACACACACACACACACACACACAGAGTGCGTGTCTGAGATCGGCAACTTATGTCCACATTTGGAACATTTCTTGAAACTTGCAGGTTTGTTACACATTGTATAAAATACATTTCCACAATAACTATACATCAGATTTCAACAGAGTAAAAAGTCAACATAGTAAGTAAATTTTTTTTTTAAACAGGCTGAAAGATGAAGGAAGAAGAATACCACCAATGGTATGAAGAACTACAACCAAGTTGTAAAAAAAAAGGGCGACTGAAGAACAGGAGATGAAAAGATTACAACCCTCTAAGTACAGTAGAGAGTAAAAGAAGGCAAGGAAATACCAACAATGGTATGTCAGAAATACGATGAAGTCATAAGGGCAAGGGAGAATACAGAAAAAAAAGGAGATTGTAAACTGCAAACAGTAAAGACTAAAACATTAAAAGGTAAGCTAGGAGAAAACTGCTCAATAAAGGGAATTACAAAGAAAAAACTTTATTTATTCAATAGACCGAGAGAGACTGGTACACCACATCCGTTAGCTAGAAGTGGCAAACGAGATCTGAAGTAATTGGCAGGGTGCATTGCGGGTAAGGAAGAAGCATAAGCGATCTAGCAGCTGCACGGTTTAGCACTGGCTGAGTCGGATCAGATCTGAACCCATTCATGAGGACAGAATGAAGACGGACATCAGATTAGTTGTTGTGAGCTCTACTTCAGCAAGGCAGTTCTCAGTAATGAGTATCAGATTGGTAACTCCAGGGTAGTTCTTTTAGATTAACTGTTTATTTTTACTTTTCTAAAGTGGAGGGGAAAACCAGCACAAGGACTTCCAGGACCTGTAAGGAGGTATAACCTACCAATTAAAAGAAGTCAAAAGCAGGTTTATGCAGTGTTTCAGACAGCAGGAAGGAATTACAACAAACAAAAAAAATAGGAAACAGAAAACAAAAGCAGCAGACATATGTAGGTAAAACACTATAAATGGAATATACAATACAGACAGCGAAAAATGATAAAGATTTAAAAAGGAAGAGTGCAAGGGGGCTAACAGGAGGAAAACAGATTTGGTGAAAGTTAGCTAGGACCACAAAGGTAGGGGTTGGAGAAATAAGGTGCATAACTTACAGTTTAAACATTGCTTCTAACAGCTGCAGCAACAACTTACAAAGAATTCAGGTAGCAATCATTACTGATAAGATGGAAACGTAACAAGAGTTATAGTCACAATTTCACTTGATTAGAGCCATTAAAATGAATGTTACTGTTGAGATACTATCTTAAAGTCATGTTAAATGGTGCTTATTCATAGTGCTGAGATCAATGCAGGAAAGTGAGAAGAGTTTTGAAGATTACAAAATGTCAGGCAAACCATTACAGGACAGTAAGTTAACCATAAGAGTAATAAACAACCCCCACCCAAGGACTACGGCAGTAGTTACCTGAGAATTTGCACACAGCCCCAATACAATTTGTGCATGTGCAGCACTCAGAAGAGTGAGTGGTTTGCTAGGCACCAGGTAAGAAATCAATAATTTATGCAATTAATATCCTATATCCAAGCCCAAAAGAATCATTTCCTTTGTTACAATTATTTGCTAATTGCTTCCCAAATATTTCTAACAAAGTACTCTGTACAGAATTTCTAAAATCTGCCAACTTCTTGCATTCCCAAAAAACACGCTCCCAATTACCTCTCTCTTTCTCTCTATCACACCTCCAGCATTTGCTAGCTACTCAAAGACAATTTTTATGAAGCCTGTTTCGGGTATAAAAATATCAGCAAAAACACCATGTAAATATCCTAAACCCAAAACCTTCTGGACTATGTGGCACACAATCTCTTTTGAATGATTCTTAGTTATACATGTTTTATATACACTACTAATTAATCTTTTTTAACTACAGTTGTGTAAGCAAACCTTAACATATGTGTAAATGTTTAAATAGAACACTGCTGCAGCAGTCTAAGATATATGGAACATCGTCCCAAGGACTGGACCAGACTGACAGCTTCCAAAACTTTAGGGTACATTCCAAGTGCTCCAGCCATTGTACAGACAGAGGAGAGCAGCACAGAATCAGTGGACAGGGTTTCAAAGCTTCAGAGCTCTCATGCCACAGAAGGAGGAGGCTACAGCCTTGCCAGAAAGGAAAAGTAATAAAAATCCCACACCCTGGCAAAAAAATAGCAAAAAACAATGGAATGAAGGCAGGGTACTGCTAATGTAATATCGATCTGCTCACAAACATCTAAAAGTTTACTTAAACAACTGTACTTTGGTTATCATTATATCACTGTTGCAGTAGGCTAAGCTATATGGGATGAACACCAGAGCTTAAAAAGAAAGAGGAGAGGAGAAGGAAGGAAGGATCAGAGTCAGCAACCCATGGAAAATAGCAAAATCTGATCTGGACCCAGAAAAAGGAATCCAGTTTCCAGTGCTTGTGTAACATGTTTACAGATGATCAATGTGCAGCCTCTACTAAGTATGCATCCCTGTAGCAGAGGTTTGCTGATCTAACCTGTTTGAGTTGGGGACTGCTGGTGGATGGCTTATTGCATGCTTTCCTGATTGGTAGTTAGCTTAAAACTTGTTCCTCTGATCATATTTAAGCCTAGTATTTGAGTGGTGCTGCTCTTCCAGTAGCAGCAGTTAGCAGTGCCCTTGTACAGGCAAAAAGCCAAGAAGCTTGTTTTGTTCCAGCTGTCAGTGAAGTCCTTCCAAGCATTTCTGCTGTTCTAGGAGCAACTCACTTGCACACTGAACAGCACTGCCTTACTGATCAACCTTAGCCTACACAAAGTAGGGGTCCACACAAAGTAGGGGTCCCTCTTCTAGTATCAGTGATACTACCACAGTCCTGTCAAATTAACTAATTCCTTTCCCTCATAAAACATACAGTAAGAGCCTGGTATCATGGACAGGGAGTTTCCTATCATCTCTCAGGCCAACCTGATAAACATGAGCATCCTGAGGCAATGTAGCAACTGTCTCATGTATACTGACAACTACGTACTCCTGAAACAATGTATGTGAGAGATGCAATTGCACTATGAAATTGGAGGCAAGATTCGCACACGAGGGCAAACTAAATGCCAGAGAGGTGGTCAGCGCACACACACACACACACACACACATATACACTTCCCATACTAAATAAGGATACGACACACAAACCCACATATGCAGAGGTACTCACTAGTAACTTCCCAAAAGATCCAAGTCCTCCCAAATGGAAACCACTTGTACACATAATACAAAAAACAACCGTAACACATAATAACACACACACCAGTGTCTCAACAAAAAAGCCCATAAGGCGTAACACCATAAGGCGTAACACCACAAAACCTAATGTATTGGTTACAGCTGACTACATTATGAGAGCCACTGATGTTCCACTCACCATGCTGGATAAGGAATGGCTTATGGTTAGCTGCCTATCAGGTGCCAGGATTTGTCAAGTCACTCAACCACAAGTATCGGTATGACTCCATTATAATCCATGTGGGGGTGAATGTCTTGAGACATACCTCACTGGACTATATGAGGAGAGAAACGTGAATGAGGTCTCAGATTGTGTATCACAGGCAGGTACAACCCTAGCCTTAAGCAGCATTCTACCTTCTCCAAGCATAATGTCACAATACAAACAAAAAAATGATTGAATTTAACAAATGGATTAACTTTTGGTGTCAGTCCAAGGGGATCTAATATGTGTCAGCCTGGGAAGACATGGTCGACAGGCCACACTGCTAAGAGAGAGATGGCCTGCACTTGCTTTCTTCAGGCTTTCGTATACTGGCAAAGGCATTGGCCATCGATATGGTGCCTTTTTTTAGGCAATATCAAAATAACCAACCTCCCAACATAACAAAATCTTCTCTAGATAAACTCAAGGTACTGCTGCATAATGCTAGGAGTCTAAACAAGAAACTGCAATCAATGGAAGCACTACTCACTTTGGAAGATGCTGACATCTGTGCAGTCACCGAGACATAGTTCAAAGGTGTGGAAAGCACCCTGGCCATGCACGTCTACAATGACTTCCGTACTTTCAGACCACATACTGAGCGTTAAAGAACCAAAGAAGAGGTGTATCCATCTTCATTTAAAGATAAGTACACCTCGGGACTGGTCAAACAGTATGACTCTCTTGAGCTACTCTATGTCCAATTATAGGCAAACCCCTTACCACATCACAGCTAGCTACAGGTCCCCCACCATGAAACAGGAAAAGCATGTCTGGACTTACTGGAGTCACATGTCGTACTTGCTCAACACCTTACTCATGGTTGATTTTTAATTATCTTACCATCATCTGGGACTTCATGTAGTATGCAGCCTGGCATGTTATTGGGTCCCATGGAGGCTGTATTTTTTGCCTTTGAGAGGGCAGTGATGACCTGTTCCCTACAGATAAGGGGTGGGGGGGCAGGTAATGTCCTGATTTACTGATGGAGGGACATAGGGTTGAAGTTTTCACTGAATCTGTCAGCCAGTAGATTGACTATATCTACAGCATTTATGTATGTGGTGTCCTTGACCACCAGTTCTGAACAGATATGGGTGCTTTCTTTGAAACTGCGGACATATGTGAAGAAGGCTTTATGACGGTCTCTAGTAGATGTGACCAATTTGGAGATGAAGTTGGCTTTAGAGGACTTCAGTCTCTTATTTGCTTGTTCAGGCTAAGGAGAGATTGCTTCCAATTGGGCACCTGCTTGGTTCTGGACAGCAATTTTTTTCCTTTTGTTATAGAGTTTATTTAATGCAGATGTCCACCAGACAGGTTTACTCTTCCTTGCGGAGGATGATTTTGTCCTGTCAGGTAATCCTGATTCCATGCATTTATATAAATGCTTGTATAGTACTTTGGTGTAGATATGGCCATTGGTGCTAGTCCCTACAGGGGGGAGGGGGGGTTGTGAAATTGTTTATACCATCCCTCACAGGTTGTAATCAGCTTTGGAGAAGTTTTTTTTTTTCGTTTGACCCTAGTGAAAGGGGGGACAGGTGAGATGGTGACTTCAAAAGTGACAGCCTTATGGTTGGATCTTGCCAGGGAAGATGATACTGTAGGAGAGCTGCACTGGTTATTCATGTTGGTTAATACAAAGTCCAAGATATTATCACCACTTATGGGGGTATCGACTAGTTGTTCAAGGCATTTGCATTGATAAGATCAAGGAATCTCTGGGCATTTGTGTTCTGGCATGAGTACTTTTTCCAATCTATGGTTAGGTAATTAAAGTTGGCCAGGATCAGGGTAAAGGTTTGAATAGATTTGAAAATGTCCAGATAGGTGGAGTAGGCATCTTGAGTTAAATTTGGGGACCGCTAACTATGATTTCAATAGGGGTCTTGTCAACGGTTAACTGCACCTGGACTGTCTCCTGTGCATCACACTGTCTGACCAGCCTGGATGTGTGTGTGTCTTTAATATATATTGAAACACCATCTTGTTTGGCTTTGCTGCCCACAGTTTGGGGTCTGAATGTATGATAGCATAAGTAACCAGTTAAGGCTGGAGTGCTCTCCGCAGCGTTGAACCAGGTTCTCTGACTGCACAAATGTCAGCATCTTCCAAAGTTAAGAATGTTTGCAATGAGTGCAGTTTCATGTTTGGACGGGTCTATATTACCAGACTGAAACGTTAGTTACTCGAATACCTAAAGATTGATCTGGTGATATCGAAATCCAAAAACTGCGAATGGCCGATTTCACGCAGGGAAAGAATTCCCTTGGCACTATGAAAAAAAAACAAAAAACTTTTAAACCCAAATCAAGTGGGAGGGGGAGCTGTGCCCCCCCCCCAACTAAATACACCAACTCTGAGATCGCTCTACATTGGACAAAAGGGGATAATCCACATAACCGTCGAGGGAATTCTTTCCTTGCATGAAATCGGCCATTCGTGGTTTTGGATTTCAATATTACCAGATCGATTGTTAGGTATTCGAGTAACTAAAGTTTCGATCTGGTAATATAGACCTGTTTAGACTCCTAGCATTTAGCAACACGACCTTTAATTTACGTTTTGTTGAAATTTTTATGTTGGCAGTATCGACCTCATGACTATTCATAAAAAAGGCACTAGGGGGGAGGCAAAGGCCTTTGCCAGAAACCTGAAGCCCGAGTGAGACAGATGCAGGCCATCTCTGGCAAAGCATCATGGTCTGTCGATCATATCTTCCCAGGCTGTCAGGTACTGGATCCCCCTGGAATGACACCAGAAACTAAGTCAATTGTTAAAGTCAATCATTTTCTGTTTGTATTAAGGCATCATTCTGGGTGACGGTAGAATGCTGCTTAAGGCAAGGGACATACCATACCTACCTGGGATACATTCAGCAAGCTCAATCATGTCTTTCTTTATATAGTCCAGGGAGGTATGTCTCAAGTCATTCTTGCCAACATGGACTATGACAGAGTCATAACAGTACCTGTTATTGAGAGACTTGAGTGCGTGTGTGATATGGCGGATTCTGGCACCTAATAAACTAACCGTGACACACTCCTTATCCAGCCTGGTGAGAAACACATCTGTGTGTCTCACAATGGAGTCTTCTGTGACTAATGTGTTGGGTTTATGGTTAGGCTTTAGTGGTTGCAAGACAGTGGTGTGTGGACTATGTGTGATTATGTGGTGTGGAGGGTTGTAGAATTCGCGTGTGTTTTTTCCTCTGAGGTCTCCTTTGTTTGGGCTTGTTTTTGTTGAGAACCTCTGCATATGTGGGTGTGTGTTGTGTAGTTGTGGTTGGTGTTTGAGGTGTAGTGATTGTAACCTTCCCAGTGCTAGATATACTGGCTTGTGAGGGAGACAGGTATTCCAAAATAGAAAACACCACACTGGCCACAGAAAAAGTATGGTTAGCGCTTTCGTTTATAAATTAAATAAACTTCATCAGACAAATACATAGAGGAAATGACTCTTTAAATACATAATCAAAATGACATCACATCCTGTCATCAAATATACAAATTTAAAATGTTTAAACTATTTGAATTTTAAAATACTAATATTCTATACATAATAGATAAAAAATGTAATCCTAACGCATTAAAGACTAACTTCAATAGACTCATAATGGAAACGGTGTCATTTAGGCCAGGAGACACCGAAGCATTCAATTTCAGCTGCCAAAATAATTATTTCTCCTCCAACAGTAAAGAAATGGGCCCCCCTCTTATTATCCATGATTTTTTCTATAACTAAAAAATGGAATTCATGATCAGGAAAAGCTGAAACATGTCTTGCAAGAGCATTAGTTTGATTACATTTAGCTATAGCATGGACATGTTCGTAAATTCTATTCTTAATAGCCCTATCGGTTTTTCCTATGTAATATGAGGGGCAATTATGGCATAAGGCCAAATAAACAACCCCTTTTGTATTGCAGTTGAATTTATCAGTAAGATAAAATCTTTTCCCATTGACTTCAAAATGCTTCGTCACTAATATATATTTGCACATTCTACAGGTTCCACATTTTCCCATTCCATTATGTGGTTTATAATTCTCCTTTTAATTCTAAGATAGTTTTCAGGTTTCTCCCTTTCTTGTAAACAATATTAGGGGATAAACCTAAACATTCTCTCAGAAAAGCATCATCAGAAAGAAATGACCAATTTTTTGAAATAATAGTTCTAATAGAGAGAGCGTCCTTTGAAAAAGTTGTTATAAAATTAGTTCCAACAAGGTCCTTGTCATGATCAGTATTGGTCATATGAATCATTGTTATTGACCCACTAGGAATATTATTCATCTCAACTTCATTTAATTCTCCATTAGATATATCATCTAATATATTTACCATATATTTCAAAATGGATGAAAAAACTCCTTGCTCTCTTTTGAATGTGACTTCTCTAACTAGTTCATTGATTAGTGAAAGTGGATAACCTCTACTTTGGAACATTTCACTAAGAATTCGACATTCATCCAGAAAATCTACTTCCAAAGTAGATATTCTCGATGCTCTGACTAACTGTCCCTTCACTACTCCACGTTTTTGATGCAAGGGATGGCAGCTAGAAAAATCTAAAAATGAATTAGAATATGTAGATTTCCGAAATATTCTAGATGTAAATATATTCAATTCATAATTTTTAGATAACAAGACATCTAAATAGCTGATAGAATTTTCTTGAAACTCAAAAGTGAATTCAAGAAAGTTAGTAGAGCTATTCATTTCAAGAATGAAAGATTCTGCTGAATTTTTATCTCCTTTCCACAAGATGAAAATATCGTCTAGGTAACGGGTATACCAGACTACTTTCTCTTTGAATAAAGGGAGTTTGAATAGAATATTCTTTTCCCATGCTGCCATGACTGTATTAGCAAAGCTGCCCCCACATGGGGAGCCCATTGCTATTCCCGTTTTCTGCAAAAAGTATTTTCCATTAAACATGAAGTAGTTATTAGCTAGAACAAGTTCAAGTAAATAAATCAGAACATCAATATCACTACCTGGCATTCCTTCATCCAGAAGGAAGTCCCTGACCCATTCACACCCAATATCCTGTGGGATACAGGTATAAAGGTCTCGGACATCTACTGTCAGAAAATTCACTTCACAGTCAAAGGGGACCAAATTAACAGCCTCAAGGAATGCCCAGGAGTCTTTACATATCTGTCTTTTATTCTTTAGAAATTCTTTCAATTTACAATCAATATACTTGGCACAACCATATGTTATGGATTGTCTGCCATCAATAATTGGTCTCCAAGGGGGCGAGGGTAAAGATTTATGAATTTTCGGTAATCTGAAAAGTTTCGGAATTAATAGATATGACATTTTTAGATAATTATACAAATCCAAGTCAACTCTGTTTTCAATAAACAAATAATTAAGAAAGCCATTAAATCTTTGATATTCCCCATTAATTTCATTCAGTGACACTTCTAGATAAGCTGGAGTATCAAGCATATCAAAAATTTTTGTTATATAATCATCCTTATTAAAAAATACTAGCCCCCCCTCCTTTATCTGGTTTACTAATCCAGACATTAGAAAATTTTAAGGTATCCAATGCATCTCGTTCCACTGTTGATAAGTTATTACCTTTGTCTCTCAAATTATGCTTTCCCTCCAGTAAACATCTAATGTCATTCTCACATATTCTTTCATATAACATGATGGATGGGTGTAGTGGTGGATTAAAAACACTGGCCACTCTAAAGTCACTAATTAGACTTGAAATATTATTGAACATAATTTTCAAATTTAATTTTCTAGTGAAAAGTTTTAAATCTGCCAGTGTCCTAGCTACATCACTATTACAGGAAGGAACAAAGGTCAACACTTTAGCTAAAACATCAATTAGTTTCGAATCAGGGTTGAAATCAGAATAATTATATATTCTGAAATCACCTGTAGAATTCAAGATCACATTAACCTTCCCATTAGTAGACAAATCCATTAAGGCATCATCAGAACTTATGAGATGATCTATCACCTCTTTTTCTTGTTCTGATATTTTCTTTTTTTCTGGTTTTGATACCTTGAAACATGTTGTTGGCCTTTCTTTTTCATCTCTGACCGAAAAAAATTTTCATTATTATTATTATTATTATTACTACTATTATTCCTGGTATTCACATCCCCTTGATTGTTATTGTTGTAGTTATTAACGCCCCTACTAGCTATCCTGTCACTTCTCCTAACTGGTGAGGGATTATTAACTTCAAAATCACATTGTTCATCCACATGTTCAAAGGAGCATTCAGTAACCACATTATCATTATAAGTACCATTACAATCAACATTAGGCACACTATTATTAATGCCAGCATGAGTTTTGGGTAAAGGATAAACAGTGCCCTTATCATAAGCTGAGGCATCTCTGTTCAGTTTTCTTATTTTGTTCTCTTTGATTTTATTCAAAGAATCATCAATGCTAGAAAAAATACGTTGAAAGTCAAATTTGTACCTTTCAAAATTAACATCAATCTAATCACATTATCCAAAACTGTTAGTTCATTTTGCAACACAACAACCTGTTCACTGTAATGTTTGATTAAACAGTCAATGAATTCTAAACCTTGCTTATCAAACAATAAAATTATGTATAGAATATTAGTATTTTAAAATTCAAATAGTTTAAACATTTTAAATTTGTATATTTGATGACAGGATGTGATGTCATTTTGATTATGTATTTAAAGAGTGATTTCCTCTATGTATTTGTCTGATGAAGTTTATTTAATTTATAAACGAAAGCGCTAACCATACTTTTTCTGTGGCCAGTGTGGTGTTTTCTATTTTGGAATACTTGTTTTTTGCTTTTATTTGTTTGGTGAGTTGGGTCACAGATTTTATTCGAAGAAAATGAAGATTCGTTGAACTTTGATGGTATTGATTCTAATACCAACGAATCAACTTCTATGGGGAAATTAACTGCTTTGATAGAACTCCTAACCCAACGCGTCGATTCTCTTGCAAGCCAGGTTGCAGGAATCCTTGTCGGCAATAGCGTGGGTAGCGTGAATAATTCGCCTAGCAATGGCGTCATCAATGTGAACGGGGGCAGAGCGTCTGGTAATGGCGTGAATCAACGAAGCCAACAGGTTCAGCAACAGCCACCATCAGGTTCGAATGAACGGGGAAAATCCACTGTGAGGCTTGCTGCAGTCACTACTGTTCCAGCGATAAATGTGACGAACGCCTCAGTGATTAATGGCAATAATATCATGGCCATGGCAGGACCGTCGAACTGCTTCACTGAAAATATTACATCTAATAATTCCTTCAACAGAAACACGGGTACTGTTTAGTCTTTACCAATCTTGAATGATTGGTTTAAAGAGCCAAATAATTTATTTAATGTGGCAGGGTCAACTGTAGGAAATGACAATGTAACTGGTGAAGTCGATGTATTAACGAACAACCTTAAAAGCTTTGATGTAAAGCTTTTTAAATTTAAAAAGTTACAAGTCGAGATCCAATACTTAAAAGAATGTAGCTCAAGGAAACAGATTCCTAAAGGTTTAAGGCAATGGCGCTTCCCTAATGGATTGGTTTTACATTCTGATTTTCACAAAGAGTTGCTTTTATTGTTTGATAAGCAAGGTTTAGAATTCATTGACTGTTTAATCAAACATTACAGTGAACAGGTTGTTGTGTTGCAAAATGAACTAACAATTTTGGATAATGTGATTAGATCTGATGTTAATTTTGAAAGGTACAAATTTGACTTTCAACGTATTTTTTTTAGCATTGATGGTTCTTTGAATAAAATCAAAGAGAACAAAATAAGAAAACTGAACAGAGATGCCTCAGCTTATGATAAGGGCACTGTTTATCCTTTACCCAAAACTCATGCTGGCATTAATAATAGTGTGCCTAATGTTGATTGTAATGGTACTTATAATGATAATGTGGTTACTGAATGCTCCTTTGAACATGTGGATGAACAATGTGATTTTGAAGTTAATAATCCCTCACCAGTTAGGAGAAGTGACAGGATAGCTAGTAGGGGCGTTAATAACTACAACAATAACAATCAAGGGAATGTGAATACCACGAATAATAGTAGTAATAATAATAATAATAATGAAATTTTTTTTCGGTCAGAGATGAAAAAGAAAGGCCAACAACATGTTTCAAGGTATCAAAACCAGAAAAAAAGAAAATATCAGAACAAGAAAAAGAGGTGATAGATCATCTCATAAGTTCTGATGATGCCGTAATGGATTTGTCTACTAATGGGAAGGTTAATGTGATCTTGAATTCTACAGGTGATTTCAGAATATATAATTATTCTGATTTCAACCCTGATTCGAAACTAATTGATGTTTTAGCTAAAGGGTTGACCTTTGTTCCTTCCTGTAATAGTGATGTAGCTAGGACACTGGCAGATTTAAAACTTTTCACTAGAAAATTAAATTTGAAAATTATGTTCAATAATATTTCAAGTCTAATTAGTGACTTTAGAGTGGCCAGTGTTTTTAATCCACCACTACACCCATCCATCATGTTATATGAAAGAATGTGTGAGAATGACATTAGATGTTTACTGGAGGGAAAGCATAATTTGAGAGACAAAGGTAATAACTTATCAACAGTGGAACGAGATGCATTGGATACCTTAAAATTTTCTAATGTCTGGATTAGTAAACCAGACAAAGGAGGGGGGCTAGTATTTTTTTATAAGGATGATTATATAACAAGAATTTTTGATATGCTTGATACTCCAGCTTATCTAGAAGTGTCACTGAATGAAATTAATGGGGCATATCAAAGATTTAATGGTTTTCTTAATGATTTGTTTATTGAAAACAGAGTTGACTTGGATTTGTATAATTATCTAAAAATGTCATATCCATTAATTCCGAAACTTTTCGGATTACCGAAAATTCATAAATCTGTAGCCTCGCCCCCTTGGAGACCAATTATTGATGGCAGACAATCCATAACATATGGTTGTGCCAAGTATATTGATTGTAAATTGAAAGAATTTCTAAAGAATAAAAGACAGATATGTAAAGACTCCTGGGCATTCCTTGAGGCTGTTAATTTGGTCCCCTTTGACTGTGAAGTGAATTTTCTGACAGTACATGTCCGAGACCTTTATACCTGTATCCCACAGGATATTAGGTGTGAATGGGTCAGGGACTTCCTTCTGGATGAAGGAATGCCAGGTAGTGATATTGATGTTCTGATTTATTTACTTGAACTTGTTCTAGCTAATAACTACTTCATGTTTAATGGAAAATACTTTTTGCAGAAAACGGGAATAGCAATGGGCTCCCCATGTGGGGGCAGCTTTGCTAATACAGTCATGGCAGCATGAGAAAAGAATATTCTATTCAAACTCCCTTTATTCAAAGAGAAAGTAGTCTGGTATACCCGTTACCTAGATGATATTTTCATCTTGTGGAAAGGAGATAAAAATTCAGCAGACTCTTTCATTCTTGAAATGAATAGCTCTACTAACTTTCTTGAATTCACTTTTGAGTTTCAAGAAAATTCCATCAGCTATTTAGATGTCTTGTTATCTAAAAATTATGAATTGAATATATTTACATCTAGAATATTTCAGAAATCTACATATTCTAATTCATTTTTAGATTTTTCTAGCTGCCATCCCTTGCATCAAAAACGTGGAGTAGTGAAGGGACAGTTAGTCAGAGCATCGAGAATGTCTACTTTGGAAGTAGATTTTCTGGATGAATGTCGAATTCTTAGTGAAATGTTCCAAAGTAGAGGTTATCCACTTTCACTATTCAATGAACTAGTTAGAGAAGTCACATTCAAAAGAGAGCAAGGAGTTTTTTCATCCATTTTGAAATATATGGTAAATATATTAGATGATATATCTAATGGAGAATTAAATGAAGTTGAGATGAATAATATTCCTAGTGGGTCAATAACAATGGTTCATATGACCAATACTGATCATGACAAGGACCTTGTTGGAACTAATTTTATAACAACTTTTTCAAAGGACGCTCTCTCTATTAGAACTATTATTTCAAAAAATTGGTCATTTCTTTCTGATAATGCTTTTCTGAAAGAATGTTTAGGTTTATCCCCTAATATTGTTTACAAGAAAGGGAGAAACCAGAAAACTATCTTAGAATTAAAACAAAAGGAGAATTATAAACCACATAATGGAATGGGAAAATGTGGAACCTGTAGAATGTGCAAATATATATTAGTGACGAAGCATTTTGAAGTCAATGGGAAAATATTTTATCTTACTGATAAATTCAACTGCAATACAAAAGGGGTTGTTTATTTGGCCTTATGCCATAATTGCCCCTCATATTACATAGGAAAAACCGATAGGGCTATTAAGAATAGAATTTACGAACATGTCCATGCTATAGCTAAATGTAATCAAACTAATGCTCTTGCAAGACATGTTTCAGCTTTTCCTGATCATGAATTCCATTTTTTAGTTATAGAAAAAATCATGGATAATAAAAGAGGGGGGCCCATTTCTTTACTGTTGGAGGAGAAAGAATTATTTTGGCAGCTGAAATTGAATGCTTCAGTGTCTCCTGGCCTAAATGACACCGTTTCCATTATGAGTCTATTGAAGTTAAAGTCTTTAATGCGTTAGGATTACATTTTTTATCTATTATGTATAGAATATTAGTATTTTAAAATTCAAATAGTTTAAACATTTTAAATTTGTATATTTGATGACAGGATGTGATGTCATTTTGATTATGTATTTAAAGAGTCATTTCCTCTATGTATTTGTCTGATGAAGTTTATTTAATTTATAAACGAAAGCGCTAACCATACTTTTTCTGTGGCCAGTGTGGTGTTTTCTATTTTGGAATACTTGTGAGAGAAACAGCACAGACTCTACCTTCCTTATGTAATTGCATCTCTCGCAAATTGTGTTCCTAGGTGGTAGTAGTAGATAGTTGTCCGTGCACATGAGGCAGTTGCTACACTGTCTCAGGGTGCCCATATCAACCAGGCTGGCAGGAGAAACCATAGGAAACTGTCCATCCATATCTGTCATAATCTGAGGGAGAGAGACCAGGGAGAGCTAAGGGGTAGGCCTACAGCCCAAATGCTTAAACCAAAACTAGAACAACACTTAAAATTTAAACAGGCTAAAAACAAGCAGTAATAAATGCAGCAGAGAAGATGCAATTGAACACTTTAGAGAATAAGTAGCAGAAAGGCAAGATGAAGTAATAGAGTAGGAGGAGGAAACACAAGCACTGTAAAAGCAGCTGAATAGTATTTTCATTTTTTTTCTTTTTTTGTATTAAAGTGGAAAGGGCGAAAAGGAGGAACAGAAGATAATTCAAGGTTAAGAAACTAAGGAGGTTGGCTTTCCTAAATGTTCTCTCTGTATTAGAATGAGCTAATGTGATTGGACTGAGAGGAGTGTCCCACATCAAATTTACAATAGAGACAAGCAACTGCAAGCCACTAAGTTTAAGAACAAGACAACAATAGGGAGGGAGGGTGCGACTATGCTACAGCTACTAGCTACACTATCTTAGGCAGAAAACACTACAGAAATGTTTAGCACAGCAAAAAAACGGCAGTGAGACACTAAATAAAAGTTTTAAACAGAAAAAGGAGCAATGAGACTCTAGAGATTGTTTTAACATGTAAACAAATCAGTTATATGATACACTCCTTGGCAGGAAATCAGAACAAACAGATGCTTAACAAATGGAGAAAACTTCCAGTTAATACCTTACACACAGTGAAACTAGTTAAAAAATCTTTACAAACAGTGTAACAATAACAAAAGTGATTTAACAGGCCCCATAAGGCACATAGGTAGGTACTAGGCTATCTGCCCGATGGCATTTATAAGTCTAGCCAGTGTGTGTCGGCTTTTGCCGCCCCACTGATTAATTAACTGATCCTTTGTCAAGCAGAGCCAATGAACTGATCCCCAGGGGTGTACTTTCTGTTACCCATCCACTCGTCAAGGTTTCTCTTGAAGAGTGACAGTGAAGAGCTCTGCCTGATGTAGCTTGGAATTTTGTTCCATAGCATGGGGAGTCTCTGTGACAGGAATCTATCCCTCCAGCATGTTCTACTTATTGTTGTGGCGAGGTTTAGCTCACTAGATAACGTGGCTCGCAGTGACTTGGACTTCTTTAGGTGGAGCATGTTCATCAATTCTGAGTTGGACATGGCTTTGTAAGTAAGGCAGAGATCGCCTCTGAGTAAGCGATATGCCACTGAGTACAGCCGGAGTTTTTCCAGTCGGGCTGCATAGGACATATGTTTGAGGCCAGTAATCCTCTTGGTGAGGTACTTTTGTGGTCTTTCCAGCTGTTGGAAGTGTTTTATGAGGTACATCCCAAATGGGGCATTGTACTCTATGATGGGTCCAATGAGTGACGAGCAGAGGGGCACTATAACCTCTATTTCTAGATGCAAACCCTTTAGTAATTAGATGGGCCACATAGAAGGATTTCCTAACTACTTTAGCAATATGATTGTCAAAGGAGAGATTACTATCTACCTGGGTCCCCAGATCTCTTATTACCTCTTCTGTATTAAGGGGGCTGCCACCTATGTGGTAATTAGTGGGTGTTTTGTTCTTCCCATACGGGATGACTATGCATTTTTTGGCATTTAGCTTGAGGCCATTACTTTGACACCAGGTGTCCGTCTCAGTAAGGTCTTTTTGGTGGATGTCCGTGTCAGCCGAAGAGTCAATTATGGCTCCCAGTTTGCAGTCATCTGCGAATTTGGTTAGCCACAGTCCTCCTGTGTTTGCCTGTACTTCTGAGAAGTATATGCCAAACAGTAAGGGTCCCAGGACCGAGCCTTGCGGGACACCACTTGTGACTGGTTTAGAGTCGGACCTGGAGCCCGCTATTCTTACCGTGTGAGTTCTGTCTGTAAGCCAGTTGGCAACCCATCTTGTGACGTAGGGGGTTTATGTTCAGGCTGGTGAGTTTTTCTGTAATACCCGAGTGGGGAATGGTGTCGAAAGCCTTGGCGAGGTCAATGTAGGCTGTGTGAACCACCTTTCCCTTGTCTATGGCCTTGGTGACTGTCTCGAAGAAGTCAACCAGGTTTAGTAGGCATGATCTGCCCTTAAAGCCGAACTGAGTCGGGTCAAGTGTCTGAAGGTTCCCAATGTCTTTGTTAATGAGTTCCATGAGGATGCGCTCCACAGCCTTGCAGACCAGGCTAGTCAGTCTTATGGGACGATAGTTACCTGGGTCAGTTGTGGCCCCTCCTTTGTGGAGAGGAATAACCATTGCTGTGCACCATTCTATGGGCACGTAGCCTGTGGAGAGGCTGAGGCTGAACAGTGTGTTTAGGTGGGGGCTTAGTTCATTCTCTAGTTCGTGCAAGACGCAGCCTGGGACACCATCTGGTCCCACTGACACTGTGTTTTTGGCTTTTGAAAGGGCTATTTTCACTTGTGCGTCTATGATTTTTGGGACATTACACTTTTCCGATATTGTTGTGGGCCCTTTTGGAGGTCAGAGGGGGGTGTAGTTTGCACTGAATCTATCTGCCTGGATGTTGGAAATATCAGTAGGTTCAGTATATTTTGTGCTATTTTGCACTAGTTCAGTGCATATCTCTGAGTTGCCACTTAGATTCTTAACATTGCTAAAGAAGGCTTTGTGGTTACCTTTTGAATCCTTGGCTATTTTTCTTTCAAAGTTAGCCTTGGATGACTTCATGAGGGACCTTAGTTTTTTACTGATACTGATCAGGGATGGCTTTCCTTCTTGGGATTTGCTTTTTCTCTGAACTAGTTTCCCCCTTCTATTGTATATCCTGTTTATGGCAGGGGTCCACCAAACTGGTTTTCTTCTTTTAGAGGAGAGAGTCTTGGTTTTGCTAGGGATGGCATGATCCATGCATCCTTGTAGGTGCTCATAGAGTGCAGGTTTCTGCATGTCGGGCAGCGTTATCCTTTAGTGTGGGGGCTGTGAAACTTACCACCTCTGTCTTAAGTAAGGTGAAGTTTGCTTTAGAAAAGTTTTTTACTGTGGTTTCCTTAGTTGGGGATGGTGGTAGGGTGTGGACATCCAGAGTGATTAGTTTATGGTCTGATCTAACCAGTGATCGGTTGACCTCCAGTGTGGAACACCTGTCGCCCATGCTGGTGATGACCAGGTCCAATATGTTTTCACCTCTGGTAGGGGACATTACCAGCTGATCCAGGGCATTTGAGTTGATGGATTCCAGGAAGCGCTGGGCCTAGGAGTTTGTACTCGAGTAGTTTTCCCACTGAATGTTAGGGTAAGTTAAATCATCCAATATCAGGGTGTTCGGTAGGACCTTCATGTTTTCCAGTGTCTCTAGAAAGGTGGAGTGGTGATCCTGGGTCATGGAGGGTGATCTGTAGCAGGCCACAATTTGCATTGCAGACCTGCACGATGTTAGTTGCACATGGATGATCTCAGAGGTATCATGCTGCGCCACTAACCTGGAGGTGTAGGTATCCTTGATGAATATGGATACACCCCCTCCTTTTGTGTTTTGGTCCGTGTTGTGTGGCCGAAACGTGTGGTATGAGTTGTAGCTCGGTAGTGCTGGGGTGCTCTCTGGAGCCTTGAACCAGGTTTCAGTTACTGCACAGATGTCGACGTTCTCCATACTGAGGAGTGTTTCGAGTGCGTGCATTTTGAGATTACACTCCTGGCGTTGAGTAGCATAATCCTCAGTTTTTTCTTAACTGTGCTGTTTACGGAGGTGGGATTGACTTTTGCGCCTTGCCTAAAAAGGCACTATGGGGGCAGCAAGAGCCTTGGCCAGTATTCGAAAGCCTAGGGGTGACAGGTGCGAAGCAACACAGCTTGTCGAGCATGTCGTCCCAGGCTGACAGACACTGGATCCCCTTTGAATGACACCAGAAGCTTAGCCAATTGTTGAAATTGATCATTGTTTCTTTATACTGAGGTATCATTCTTGGTGAGGGCAGGATGCTACCCAGGGTCAGGGTCATACCACCCTGGGCTACATGATCAGAGAGCTTTTCCATGTCTCTTTTCATGTAGTCCAGGGAGGTACGTCTCAGGTCATTCACACCAACATTAACAATGACATAGTCATATTTGTACATGTTATGGAGTGCTTGTGTTATGTGGCTGATTCTGGTTCCCGACAGGCAGCTAACAGTACCCTTCTGCTTGTCCAACCTAGTGAGTGGGATGTCGGTGTGTCTGACTATAGAGTCACCTATTATTAGTGTGTTAGGTATGTTATTTCGCCTTAAGGGCTGTGATTGTGTGGCACAATGATTTTGTGTTTTGTGTGTTGTCTGGTTTGTGACAGGAGGTGCAGGTTGTTTAGGTGTCTGCTTTGGAGGTCTCTGATGCTTTTGCAGGCTTTTATTTAGAGCCTCCGAGTATGATTTTGTGTATTTATGTTTAGCATAATTAGCATAATTCACCTACAACAGTGCAGATTAGTTTATAGCAATAAAATACAGTAAAAAGTAAGCAGCAGACAATAAAAGGTACAATAAATTGTTAGAATAAGCAGTAACTGGTAAAATAAGCCAGAAAACAGGATATTTATTGTTATATATCACAGATCAGAGTTGTGCGGTCAGTGCCCCTCCTCCGTATGGATAAGTTGGCTGTACAACACGAGAAAGAAACTAATGGCCAAGAACAAGCGGGAACTGGCTCAGCAGAGAAAGAAATCCTTCTCTAGCTTAACAAAACAAATTGCAGACCTCGTTAAGTTCTCCAAAGCTAATTACAAAGCAATTAGCTAAGGATAATCACAAGGCATTCTTTAACTACGTCCGAAATCTACAGGAGAATTACTCAGCTATGCTCTGAACTGGTGGTGGATGGCACCACCCATACTCAACCAGAGTTAACAGCCGACCTGCTAGCTGGCAGATTTGAAGAAAACATCACCCCCTGTCCCCTCCAGTCGTCTCCCAAAAGTACACTTGCCACCATGGCAAAAACACAGCAGGCATAGCTCTCAACCAATCAGGGACAAATGTCAACAGAATCAGGGACAAATCTACAGAAAATCGGGGATAATCAGGGACACAATATATTAGTACTATTAACTTTAGATATTGACAGAATAAGAAAAGGTGAATTAATTTACATCTTTTGAAGTTAAAGAAGTCTACAACCCTTAATTATTGTCACTATTTACTAAGTGTAATTCACCACCCTTTCTCCAAAAGTCATCGATTTTAGGAGGGATTAAGAGGGACAGAGCTAAAATTTGAGTCAAATCCAGGGATATCCCTGAAAATAAGGGACAGTTGAGTGGTATGACGGCGAGAACAGACAACATCCCCAGTTGCCTTTTAAACAATTTGAAACTACCTAGCAGACCCACTTGGATCCCTGTTTAACCACAAGCTGATAAGTAACGAGTTCCGGTGGAATGGAGGACAGCAGCAGTAATCACTATGCATAAAGGACCACCATCAACCGACCCTGGGAATTATAGGCCCATAAGCTTGACTAGCCTCATCTGTGAGGACGTGGAAATAATCATTATGGACCTTTTTTTTTTCTTTTTAAACAAGGACACAAGTAATCTACAAACTCTGGACCCAACCCAGTTCAGATTAGTTAAAGGTAGAGCATGCCTGTGAAACATGATTGATTTCTTCGAGAAAGTCACCAAGGGCAAGGGAAAGACTGCATACCACCTATCTTGACCTAGACAGGGCATTTGACACAATAACCTACTCCGGTATTACAGAGAAAGTCTCCCAATTGGGAATTAACCCCTACATTATCAGATAGGTAGCCAACTAGCTCACTGACAGGACACATACTGTCAATGTGGGTGAGTTCACCTCTAGCAAAGGACCAGTCACCAGTGGTGTACCACATGGTCCTGTGCTGGGTCCCTTACTGTTCAGAATTTATTTCTCAGAAGTCCAGACAAACTTGGACAGCCTCTGGCTGACCAAGTTCACCAATGACTGCAAAGATGCTAGTATACTGTAGATAGGGTTAATGCAAATGATTGGTGCCAAAGCCATGGATTAAAGCTAAACACAAAAAGCTGCATTATTCCCTTTGGAAAAGCTGACAACTCTGCTAATTACATTACAGACAGCACCTCGCTAAGTGTAAACTCAGTGGTATGTGATCTGGGTACTCAGGTTGATAGCAATATGAACTTTGACTACCACTTAACCACAGTAGTAAGGAAATCCTTCTATGTGGCACCTCTTATAAATAAAAGCATTGCATTTAGATCTAACAATGTTATAATTCCATTATACTTGGCCTTCATCAGACCAGTAATTCAGTACAATACTCCCTTTTGCGTGTACCTCACCAGACACCTGCAACAACTGGAGAGACCACAATGGTTTCTCACCAAGAAATCACAGATTACACAAAACAAGGCTAACGCGGAAAGACAGAAAGCCCTGTCACTGTATTCTATTTTCAGCTACACCAGAGAAGCTGGAAGGAACAGACTGTATTCATTTTACAAAAGCACAAATAAGCAACTGGAGTGGTATTCCACAACAGGAGTTGTTAGTTAAAAGGACACATTGTGTGTATGCTCCAAACCTGGCTATGAGAAAGCAACCTAGACCTTTAACAGTTAAAATGCAATCCTACCAGCAGAAGGAGTTGATTCTGGCAAAACTGTGGCAGAAGGACAAAAGTGGGCAGCAGCAGAGTGTTTGAGGGAATGATTACTCACTTTATTCCACTATTCAGGGAATGTTGAGATGCAGGTGTGAAATTCAAACTGCTATACACATCTGTCATCAAGGTATTCCTGCTTGGAGAAACAATATCATTTTTCGATGAAGTACATGCTAAGGAAGAAATACAAAAGTTTGTCCAACAAAAACTGAACTGTGAAACAGAAGGATATTCTGCTTCTTGTTCTTCTGGTAATAAAGACCACAGAGACTGCACCTGTTTCAACATACAAGAATCGAGAGTACATTGGAATGAAGCAGTGACAGGATTTAGGAGATGGAGATGATCAGTAATTGATTTTTTTTCCCCCAAGTGTAGGATTACAATGCAATAATTGTATTTGGGAAACATGACAGAACAAGAAACTCTAGAAATATTGGACTTTTTCAGAATCTGTTGGACTTGTGGGGGACTCTATAAAGTATATGCCCTACTTAATGTCATTAATGTTCAGAAAATGGTTTGGAGAGGGGAGAAAGTCAACTGTAAGTAAATAAAACATGTTTTCTTAATAGTGACAAAGTTTTCTTTGCATGCTATAAAGTCAAGTTTTTTTCCATTATTTTGAGTGCAATGGGACTGTAAATAGGTGCTGCTGTTCTTTTTACCTTTCCTTCTTTCTTCTTATTCAGTCTTAAGAAATGTAGCAAATGCAATGTTAAAAAAGAGCCTGGTTAAAAGAGCATGAAAAGAAAAATGTGCTTTTTCTCATTCTTGCATTTGGGAATGACTGGATTAAGGTCCTTTTGGATTGATTTAGTAGCAAGTTTTAAAAGAAAGCAAGTAAATGAAAAGAAATACTGAATATTATGTGTTTTTTTCCCTAGCAAATGAACATATGCTTAGCAGTAATTCTGTATGTGGCTCTCACATCTCCATGGAAACAATCTGATAAAGAAAAAGTGACTGCCTGGTTCTCATGTCTCCATGGAGACAATCTTATAAAGGGAAATTGGCAGTTTGGTTCTCATAGTGGAGAGTGATTGGCTGGGGGGGGGGAGAAACTGGCTAGGAGACAATGCTCTTTGAAAGCATTCAGGGGGTTTCCCAGCTGGGAGAACTATAAAGATGAGACAAAACCAGTCAGCACTTAGTAGAAGCACAGGCTGCACCATGTGTCTTAGTATGGATAACCTTTCATTTAGGTTAACTCAAGTCGAGGAGTGTGGCTGTCAGTTTGGGATAGTTGTTCCTATTAGGAGGGTAAAGCTTCAATATTTGAAGATGTATATAGTTTTGTGTGCTGGCATTAAATTAATAGGTTTTAGAAGGCATTCATTTTTTTTGTGAGGGCTTTCAGTAAAACAAAAAGCTTTGTAAGATATAACATAGGCTCAAATGGATATGACAAGAAACACATTAAACCTGTCAAACAGTGTATGCATTTAACACAAAAGCTGGAACTAGGCATTTAACAAAAAACTGCTCTACATAAAAGGTGTGAATAATAACTTTTAATACAATGATGCTTTTGGTACTGTCTTTAAATGTCACAGATAAATAGAAAAAAGAAAGAATAGCAAACTACATTAAAAATGTAGAGTGCAAATAGCTATGTTACAGGAAACACACTTAGAAAGAAATGAACATGTGACTTTGATAATGAAAGGTTTTCAGGGTGGTTATTCAGCGGAATAGCGGAATATCTGGGACAAAGGAAGACAGGAGTTTGTGTTTTTCGGCTTTTCCCGGTTAGGGATCGCCACAGCGGAACTCCGGTCCACTAAAGATTGGCAGTAGATTTTTACGTACTGGCTTGCCGGGCCTAACGCACAACCTTCAATGAAGGAACGCCCATTCACGCATGTCGCTACACAGAAGACACTCTGAGAATCGAATGGGCAACGTCTAACTGTGAGGCGACAACGCTACCGCAGCACCACCACCACAGTAAAGAAAGACAGGAGTACTTGTATTAATTGCAACAGGAGCTCCAATAGTGATAGAAGAAGATGAAAAAGATAATAATGGCAGATTTGTAGTTCTAAGGGTCTACCGGCAAGGAAAGAGGATTACACTGGCATATATTTATATTCCACCTAAAACTGCTACAAGGGAGCTTAAGAAAATTCTGAGAGAAATAGTTTTCAACAAGGAATATTACTTACAGGTGGGGAATGGAATTTGATTTGCAACAATGAAGATGTGTCTGTCCCCATAAGTGAAAGTATAACAAAGGAGGGTAGATTTTTTAAGAAATTTATGAAAATATTTGGTATGGAAGATATGAATTCAGTAATAGTTGAGATTTAATTTACATATTATTCCTCAAGATATAAAAACTGGGCTAGGTTAGACAGAACTTATATTTCATGGGAACATGTGCATTTAAGTGAAGGTCTTAATACACACCCAATAACTATTTCAGATCATGTGCCAATAGTAACTAAAATAAAAACACAGATAAATGAAATAAAATGACACAATGACGCTTTCCCACCTATCTGCTGAAAAGAGGGGAATTTAAGGAATGGATAGTGGAGATTATTCAGGAGCTATCCAAGAGGATAGACATTATTTCTGAAAATACAGCCAGGGAGTGGGATGAAATTAAGGTGGAGTTTAAAAACAGGATGGAAATAAAAGAAAGGGAGCTATAGTTAAGAAGTAATAACATTTACTTAGAGGGGCTGGCAAATGTTAAAGTACTGCAGAATGGGGGAATTTCACAGAACAAGAACAGGAACAACTGCAGAATGCAATGCCAAAAATAAGGGATTACCAAGATAAACGAGCATTTAGAAAGATTGCTGTTAAGCAACTGTTTTTTGATAACAACACTAGAGCACAAACTTTTAGTACAACAACTAAAGCAACAGAAAGTAAGAAGGGCTGTCTCCAAGCTTATGGAACCTATAACAAGGAAGATAACAGAGATCCTGTGGTGTTGAAAATATTTTGGAAATTATATGAAAGTCTGTATAAAGCAGAGAAACATGGAAATCAAGAAAAGATACAAATTAAAATGTTTATAGAAGAACTAAATATGCCAGAGGTAGATGAGGCTCAATTATTAGTGGTTAGGATACGAGGAGATGAAATAAAAATTGTGATGTATAACCAAGCTGAAGGAAAGTCCCCAGGAATAGATGGTATTCCTGTGGAAGTTAGGAAGGGAAAAAAAACTGATAAAGATCTGGAAGGCTTTGTTTAACAGTATTTTAAGAGGAGGAGAAGTACCAACATTCTGAAGAAAACAGTGGTAGCTGTAATACCTAAAGAGGGTAAAGATCAATCAGATCTAGCTTCATACAGGCACATTTCAATACTAAACCATGATTATAAAGTTTGTGTTTCTGTAATGGCCAAAAGAATGGCAAAAGTAATGCCAAAATTGATAGATATGAAGCAATGTAGTTTTGTGGCAGGGAGGTAAATATTTGACAACATTAACAGAACACTGCTGATCCAGAGGGAAGCCAAATGTAAGAAAATATCATTGTTGCTGGTGGGTCTTGATGCAGAGAAAGCATTTGACAGAGTAAGTTGGGACTTTATGTGCAGGGTAATGGAAGCATTTGCATTTCCTGAAAAAAATTATAAGGTTGATTAGGAGGATAAACGAGGGATTGGAGGTAGAAATTAAAGTGGGTGGGGTCCACTTTGATAATTTCTGCTTGAGCAGAGGAACCAAGCAAGGATGTCCTTTTTCCCCTTTATTATTTGCATTATATTTAGAACCACTGGCAAAGAAAATAAGGGACTCAGAAATTGAAGGATATAATTGTTATGGTAGTCAAGAAAAGCTGGCTCTATTTGCTGATGATAGCGTTGTCGCCTCACAGTTAGACGTTGCACGTTCAATTCTCAGTTAAAGCATCTTGTGTGTGTCGACATGCGTGAATGGGCATTCCATCGTTGAAGGTTGTGTGTTAGGCCCGGCAAGCCAGCATGTAAAAATCTACTGCCGATCATTAGCGGACCGGAGTTCCGCTGCGGCGACCCCTAACCGGGAAAAGCCGAAAGACAGTATTATGTTATTCCTGACGAAACCAGAAAGAGACATTACAGCATTGTGGAACATTTTGAGAGTTTCAAATCTTTTCAAGATACAAAATTAATGAAGCTAAAACAACGGCAATAGCAGTAAATTATCTACCCACATACAAATTGGTTCAGCAATATCCATATTTATGGGGACATGATAAAATGAAGTATTTAGGAGTATGGATTAAAAATAATTCTGCAGTAGCAGCTAAGCATATGTGGGAAGAGACTAAACAAAATATAATTATTTATTTATTGACTGGGAAAGTCCACTGGGCCAAAGAACCCATTTTCAGGGGAGGCCCGGGGAGAAAAGCTCCAATTACAACAAATACAGTATACATTTACAGAAAAACAGTAACCAAAAGTATTTACACAATTTTCTAAAGATCAGAATACATCTAGTATAATGCAGTGTATTATATACAGATTTCTAGAAATTTAATACATGAAAACAATTTATACAATCTAGTTAGTAGTATACATGGAATTTCTAGTGGAAATCAAATACATACTTTTAAAGAAAGTAAATCTTTAACACATACAGCATTTTAGCCTGAATACAGGGAGAAGTCAGGTTATCTTATCAGATCAAACTGTCAGAAAGAGAGAAGAATTTCTTAAAATGGGTAAGCGTCCTCATAGCATGTTATGATGTAGTTTAAGGTGGTCTATAATTTTGTGCATATGGACAGATAGGTTTGACAAGGAAATGATTTTTTAAAGTAAGTTTAACACTTTTTAAAGAATTTATTTGTGTAGCAGACGATGGTAGGGTGTTCCACAGTTTGGATACCAAGAGTGATTACAGGCTTTGTCCAGCTCTTTTATGGGGTTTAGAAACAATTTAGTAGCTGTTTGTTAGTAGAACGAAGATTTCTGGTGGGGGTGTAGAATTGTAGGATGGATTGTAGAGAAGGGCAATTATTGGGGTTACATATTAATTTGTGAGCCTGAGTAAGTTGGGTGCAGTGTAGGAAGTGGGGGATTTCAAGCCATTTCAGTTCCTTAATGACTTGACAGTGGTAAGTTTGGTTTGGTAGTCCAGTGGGAAATTTTGCTATTTTGTGATAGCATGCTTGTAAGTCTGTTGCTTAGAGGTCTATGCAGGTTAGTAAAAATGGGGGAACCATAGAGGAGAGATGGGAGTAGGAGGGTGTTTGCTAATTTTATTTTTGTAGGTTTGTCCATATATAGTTTTTGTCTATAGAGATTACCAAGTTTAAAGTGCGTTTTTTTATTGTATTCAGAATATGTTGTTCAAATGATAGTTTATCGTCAACATTAATACCAATTTTGTGGATTTTACTAGAGGAGGATACAATAGTAGCATCATCAGCATACAGAATGAGTGGAACTTTGAAGACAGTGTGAAGACCGGTTATGAACAGGTTGAAGAGCAAAGGGACACCTATTTTATTGGTTATGTATTCAGATTGACTATTTCACCGTTTAACTGACTGTAGTCTGTTATTCAGATAGACAAGAGAACCAGGTGAGGGTATGTTGGGAGCATCCTAAGGTTGCAAGTTAATGAATTAGTTTAGTATGTGATACTGTATCGAAAGCTTTGGACAGGTCTGTAACAGTACTGTTGTTAACAGACCAGTGTCCAGAGCCTTGTTCGCAGTATCAGTAAAGGAAAGGCTGTAGTAGTACTACATGCAGGTCAAAAAACATGTTCGGTAGGGGGCAAGGAGACTGTCACAGAGGTGTTTTAAGAGTTGACTTTGTATACATTTTTCTAATATTTTAGATAATGGAGAGAGAGAAAGCAGACAGTTAGGTAATTTCTGTCACCAGCTTTGTGCAATGGGGTTATTTATAGATGTTTTCCAGATTTGAGGGACTACAGACTCTGAGGTAGATCTATTAATAAGAATACTGATGGGGTAAACTATTGCTTTAGAGTCAAGTTTCAGATATTCGGAGGTGAGGTTGTCAGCAGATGAGGAGCAATGTCTTAAGTTTATTTAGCAGTCGGAGTACAAGTGAGGTAGGCAAAGGTTTTAGGTAGAAAGCTGGGATTATTGGAGGGGTGTTGTTTTTGTCATTGTGGTGTGAAGGGTATGTGCTGAATTCTGTAGAAGTTAAAGTTGAAGTGGTTACCTTGTTATTGAGGGGTTCACTGGTTTTAGAAGGGGGTTCATTGACAATTTTAAGAATGCTATCTATGAAGTGGAGTTGAAAATATGGGCAAATCGTTGTGGGTTTTCGTCAGGAAACGATTATGGGCTTTGTGTTGACCCAGGAGTGAAGAGAATGATTTCCGAAATTTTTTGGACTGTTTCTTGAACTAGATAGTTGTTGTGAGCAGTAGTTCTTTTAATCATTTTAACTAGCTGTTTTGCTTTATTACAAAGTTGTTTAAAAGTAACTATTTGCTAGAGTTTTGTTTTTACGCCATTCTTTCCAGGCTTGGTCTCTTGATTGGAGCATTTGTTTAGTTGGATTTGTAAGCCATGGAGCATCAAAATTCCTAGTGCTGTAGGACCTTGTTACCGGCCTCTACCTCCTGAGGTCTTCCCCTGCACAGCGTAAGGCAGAAAAGAACTTCGCCCTTTTCGAGCGACTACTCTACTTTTGCCCACAACCTGTAAAAACAAAACAGGTCTTCCCCTGCACAGCGTAAGGCAGAAAAGAACTTTGCCCTTTCGGCGACTACTCTACTTTTGCCCACAACCTGTAAAACAAAACAGGTCTTCCCCTGCACAGCGTAAGGCAGAAAAGAACTTAGCCCTTTCGGCGACTACTCTACTTTTGCCCACAACCTGTAAAACAAAACAGGTCTTCCCCTGCACAGCGTAAGGCAGAAAAGAACTTAGCCCTTTCGGCGACTACTCTACTTTTGCCCACAACCTGTAAAACAAAACAGGTCTTCCCCTGCACAGCATAAGGCAGAAAAGAACTTGCCCCTTTGACGACTACTCTACTTTTGCCCACAACATGTAAAAACAAAACAGGTCATTATCTGGTCATTTTAGTATAGACTTTAAAGTAAAGTATTATTTAAGGGTCCTCAGCACTAGCACAAATCTCCCTAGGCTTACCCAAACAAAAATCCAAGCTTGTTTGCATATACTCCACTTAAACTACAGAACACACTCTAAAACTAAGGCAAACTGCTATAAAATTGTAAAAACAAGCTCCCAAAGCATAGGCATTGAACCTGGTGTTTGTTTAGATGAGATTACTCACCTGCAAGTTAATTATTCAGGAGTTGCATCTTGAAACCTGGGCTCTAGTGGCTTAGTGTAAACCCCCCACCCCCATTCTATCCCTGTTACAAAGGTTTGAAATAACCCTTGTCTGGTGCCTTTAATTTCAAATTCCTAGTGCTGTAGGACCTTGTTGTCGGCCTCTACCTCCTGAGGTATGTATTAAGCTGTTATTCATTGTTCCTAATAGACTGTTAAATGTATTTAAGTTGAATTGTGTGATTTAATAGCAACTGATGTAACTCTTTTTTGCTACATAGCTACATAATGCAGTATTGAATGGCATGAATATTGTAGCTACTTGTTTCTTTAAAGCTAAGTTGTGTCTCTATAGCTAAATGTGTTTGGTAACCAGACTTTAGTATGACAAGCTCTTTGCAGAGCTGTTCATTAGAGTGAAAATTGAGAGCCTTCTGTATATTTTTGAGAAGCAGGATATTCAACATTCAACATTCTTTGACTCTCAGTCATAAGGCACTGTTGCAGTAAAATGCTAATGTGTTATAATGATTTATGCTATATGTAAAGATATGTGAAGATTTTACTAACATAGTTTAGGGGTTTCCTCGGGTAGTCTAATGTTGTTTAAGCTACACAGCTGCTTCTGACTGCCTCTGAAATCAAGCTCTCTCTCTATCCCTCCCAGGCCTTCCCCTGCACAGCATAAGGCAGAAAAGAACTTTGCCCTTTTCGAGCGACTACTCTACTTTTGCCCACAACCTGTAAAAACAAAACAGGTCATTATCTGGTCATTTTAGTATAGACTTTAAAGTAAAGTATTATTTAAAGGTCCTCAGCACTAGCACAAATCTCCCTAGGCTTACCCAAACAAAAAATCCAAGCTTGTTTGCATATACTCCACTTAAACTACAGAACACACTCAAACTAAGGCAAACTGCTATAAAATTGTAAAAACAAGCTCCCAAAGCATAGGCATTGAACCTGGTGTTTGTTTAGATGAGATTACTCACCTGCAAGTTAATTATTCAGGAGTTACATCTTGAAACCTGGGCTCTAGTGGCTTAGTGTAAACCCCGCTCCGCGAGCACTCGCTTCGCTCTTGCTCACTCCGCTCCCTGCCCTGCCCCTATTCCCACCCAGCCCCAGTACTCGCTTCGCTCGTGGTCGCTCCGCTCCCCGCCCTGCCCCCTATTCCCACCTGCCCCCAGTACTCATACTTTTATAACCTCAAACCACTCCCCCTACTGTCCACTAACTTCCTGTACCTCACTACCACCCTCTAAGATCAAACGGAATATAACACCACCCAGGAAGCTTATCATACTAACTCTTTTTCCCCTCCTACTTGTCCCTTACCTAGCTACCCTATATGAAACCTGGTCTTACATAGGCTTCCACCATCCAGGCTACCAAACCAACCCCTCACCCATAATTAACAACAGAGGCCATGACTCAACTCCCTACTCACCCACCTTGTTAGAACTCGAACACTATGTAATTATCAAACCTACCAATATTAGGCCAAATGATAAACATTACTACAAACTTCTACTCAAAGCCCTCAAATTCATTACCACTCTGAATCACAGACTAGCCACAGATGGTGATATCCACCCCAACCCTGGCCCTTCCCCTCCACTCAATTGTAATTCCACCCTATCCTCCCCTCCACTTCTCAATCTAAACTCTAGACCCTTTAACTCTCTTCTGACCTGTCATCTAAACATCAGAAGTGTAAACAATAAGATTCACAACCTACATGCCCTTTTAGCTACTTGTTCCCCAGACCTACTATGTCTCACAGAAACCTGGCTTAAACCAAGTACGAAAGACACACACATAATCCCACCAGGGTATGATATACTAAGAGCAGATCGAATAACTCGTAAAGGTGGTGGTGTAGCCATACTCTACAAAAATACATTACAAATCTTCCTTGCCTCTCCACAACCCCTCCTAACAAACAATGCCGAAATTCTACTTGTAAAACTTCAAAGAAATAAACATAAAAGCATAAATATAGCATGTATTTACATCCCCCCAGGCAACAATAATAACAAAACCTTAGAGGACTTTCTCCACTGGTTAACTCAAACTCACCCCCAGGAATCCATAGTGTTAGGTGACTTCAACATCGATTGGAATTCCTTCTCATCTAGCTCCCCATCTAGCAGCATAAATCTACATGGCTTTTCTCAGCTCATATCCACTCCTACCAGACTAGGTAAACCCCAAAACAAAGACAGCATCCTGGACTGGATCCTTACTAATAAAGATCCTGACCAGTACTCAGCAGGTACTCACCCAGAGGACATGAGTGATCACTTACTCACCTATATTATCAAATTCAAGAAAATCACCCCCCCTTCTTACAACCATAAAAAAAATCAGGAATAATAATAAATTCAATGCCTCCATTTTTCAAACTGAACTTAAAGCCCACAACTGGACAATACTCAAGTCTCTTCCTCTTGAAGAGGCAGTTATCTACTTCAACACCACCTTCCTCAAGATTCTAGATTCCCATGCTCCAATATGGTCCATTAGAACTAAAACCAAAACCGCACCATGGCTCTCTAAGGAAACAAAATCCAAAATCCTATCTAGAAACAAGATGTGGGTCACATGGCGTAAAGACCCACACTCCCACCAAACCTTCCGGCAACTTAGAAATGAAACTAAAAGAATGATCTTAAATGATAAAAAAACTTCTTCCTCCACCTCCAACACAAACACCTTAATAATCCACAAAAATTCTGGGCAGGCTTAAACAAGCTCCTGCACCCAGGCCAGGCAACCACCCCCACTCCAACAACTTGCAAACAACAGTGCCCTGTAAACATTGCTAACACATTCAATAGTTTCTTCACAGAAACTATACAATCCCTGGCCACACAATTCAAACAAACAACCAGCCCACTCCACTACCCATGCCAGCAGAATACTACAACTACATCAGATCATCTATTTACCTTCGATCCAGTACCCATATCCTTTATAACATCTCTTCTTAAAAAACTAAAACCCACTAAGCTAGCAGCTGACCTTCTCCCAGCTGAGTTTCTGCAAAAAGCAGCTGAGGCCATTTCCTATCCGTCTCCATAATCATAAACCGTACCTTGTCAGAAGCCTTCATCCCTCCATATGGAAAATGTCCCACATTATTCCTCTCCATAAAGGTGGTAGCTCACTAGAGCTAACCAACTACAGACCTATAGCTATACTCTCACCCCTGGCCAAAATTATGGAAAAGTGTGTCCACAAACAACTGATGGAACACCTCACCAAAAATAAAATTCTAGCTAACTCCCAACATGGCTTCAGGCCAAATCACAGTACCACATCAGCCCTACTATCCTTTTCTAATACCATCAATAACTTCAGAAACAATAATAAACTATCATCTGCTCTTTTCTTAGACCTCTCCAAGGCCTTTGATATGGTGAACCACATTCAACTCCTCCATACATTAAAAAAACTATCACTCAGCAATTCCACGCTGAAATGGTTCCAGTCCTACCTGTCCAATAGGCAACAGGCTGTTCTATGGCAGGACAAATTATCTACATGCCTACCTGTTACACTTGGAGTTCCCCAAGGATCTATTCCTGGCCCTCTTCTCTTCACCATCTTTGTTAATGACCTGCCCACAATCACCCCCCATGCCACATGCATTCAATATGCAGATGATTCGACTATCAACAGCACTGCCTCCAACCTGGCAGACCTCACTGCTTCAACCCAAAACACCTTCAACCTAATAGAAAAATGGTTCTCAAGTCGACAACTAGTTCTCAACCCCAACAAAACAAAACTACTTACTTTCTCACCCACTAACAAGACTCTTCCCCGCACCTTCTCTATTACATCCTCCAATGGAATCACTATATCACCAGAAGCTCACACAAAGCTATTAGGTGTTATCATTGATAACTCCCTTAAATGTGACACCCATTTCAATCTTACCATCAAAACAGTCAATAAAAAGCTTGGCTCTCTCTATAAAGTAAAACACTTTCTCACTCCTCACGCTAAAATTACAATTGCCAGCACACACCTACTATCAACTCTTTTCTATGCCTCCCCCCTCTTTACAAACCTAAACAAGACAACCCTTAACAAACTTGCTTCTTGTTACAATCACATAGCTAGATTTGCCACAAATTCCACCTTTAGAACGCACCACTGCACTAACTTGAAGCAACTAGGGTGGTTAGAGTTTTCCAGCCAACTCCATTTCAACCAACTCAAACCGGCTCACCAGATACTGTATCACCCAGAGAAAACACCAGCTCTGAAAAACATCATTCACCCCTATATTAACCTGCAATCTTTACGCTCCTCCAATAAGATCTTAGCTCAAACTACCAAAGCCAATAATTCTGCTGGGGATTCTCTATTCTCAAACTTTGTACGTAAAATGTGGAACTCCCTACCGACCATGCTCACCTCAGAACCCTCACTCCTACAATTCAAAAAAAAGCTTAAACCCCATCTCAATACTCTCTGGCAATGTCCCTGTTCCAAACCTGATTAACCACTATCATTTACCCTTCTCTTACCTCACTATCCTTAACCGCTTTTTAACAAGGCGCCTCGCCTTTGTAACTGATCTATGTTTTTTTTTATATGCTGCTGTTGTTTTTTTTTTTTTCTCCCAAGATGTGATGTATCTTTATATTGTATTTAGAACTCAACTATCTTCCTTTTTTTGCATTAACAATGTTCATATGTCTGTTATGTACTTGGAGCTTTTCTCCCCGGGCCTCCGCTGAAAATGGACATGTATCCAGTCGGACTCTCCCGGTTAACAAATGTAAAATAAATAAATAAATAAATAAAATGAGAAAGTTTTGTTCATTTATATAAGTGGGGCTAAGGTGTTTAGGGTAGAAAGAAAGGTCTCGTTAAAAATGGCCTAATTCTTCTTCTAATGGTAAGGCTTTTAATGGGGTCTAGTTTTGGGTGTTGATGGCAGTTGTTTGGCTAAGACTTCTAGATGCTCTATATGAGTGAAATTTTTGCACCAGAGTATGGATTCTATCTGTAAGGGCAGGTAGATAGTCACTTAGAATGTTAGAGAGGGTCCCGGTGTTGGAATATTTGTATGGATCTGAAACTAGGATCCTTTCTAGGATGGGTCCTGGCTGATTGTTTAGTATTAATGTGGGACTAGTAACTGTGTGAACCTGTACAGATGAATACAGTTAGCAGGGGAACCTTAGGTCAGGTTTTGCCAGTTGATGCATCTCCTAGAATGATGGTTCCATTGGATATGTTTTGAGCTGTCCATGATAAAAGCTTTCTAGAGGAGGGATAATTTGGCCTGGAGGAATGTACATTACCGCAATGCATACATTTTTATTGTTGTTTATTTGTAGTGATGCTAACACAATTTCCATATTGCAGAAGCTCGGAACAGATTTGGAAAAGGGTGCAATGGTCTTTGTGAGTCTATCTTTTCAAAGGATATTATAACCACTTGGAAGTATTTTAGTGTCTGATGCATTTGGTTTTAGCTATGTTTCTGTGATGGCTATGTCAGGGTTGTGTTGAGAGAGCCAGACATGAAATTTAGTAGTTTTGTTACAGATACTCCTTAGAATGATTATTATAGTAAGGTTTTGAGTGTTTGTAACTACCTTTAAGGAGGAAGATGGGGTATTATGAATAGTGGGGGAGAGGGAAGGTCCAGGATTTGGGTGAATATTGCCACTTTGGATTAATAACAGGTGGCGAATTATAGTGTGTGAAAAATAATATGATTTAGTGAAGGACTTGTCTAAAATGTTTGTAGTTAGTTTCAGTTTGCTATTGATGGGAAAAACCAAGTAATCCAAAAACACCCATGTTGGATGCACTCAAAGGTAGACTAGTAAAACCCAAAAAGTGCTCCTGGACAAAACACTACCATAAGCTCCATATGAATGCACTGGTTTAAAATGTCTTTATTCACCAATAAAACGTAAGCACTTTCATCCCTTTTAAATCACTCAGACTTCTTCAGGACAAAGTGCAAAATAATAATTGATGGGGAAAAGCTTGCATTTGTTAGTGGATAGCTTACTGCAATTGAATGATGATGATGAGATGTTGCAGAAATATTTTACATTAAGTTTTGATGATATAGTGAGAGTAGAAGTTGGTGGAGGTAGTGAGCATTTCAAGTAGTGTAGGGAGGTAGAATGGATAAGTAATAGGAGATAAATGTTGAGAAAGAAGATGAAAATTGTTAGTTGTATGGTTCTGGACATTTCTTAGAGTAAATAAAATATGATTTAGGTTAGAAATGTAATAAACAATATCTTTAGGTTAATGGATAGAACAGGGTGCCTTTAACTGTTCTATTGCAACTGAGGCTTGATTGCAATTGCAGAGTGGTTGGCTGGCTGGGTGATGAAGTGGGAGTGGTCTAGATGAGTATAAATGTAGGGGAAAGGGGTGAGTGGGGATGGGGTATGGTAGGAGAGCAGAGTGAGCCCGAGCGGAGGAGGATGATCGGAGCAGGTTGGACCCAGTTTATGTCATGGGTGGAGATACAAGAGAAATAAAAACAATCTGTAAGTTGCATTATAAAGGACTTACAGTGGCTATAACAAGTGTGCACACTCCTGTTAAAATGCCAGGTTTTTGTGATATAAAAATGGACCACAATAAATCATTTCAAAACTTTTCCCACCTTTAATGTGACCTATAACCTGTACAATTCAATTGAAAAACAAATCTGTTAGGGGGAAAATATAAAAAATAAATAAACATAGAATAAGCTGGTTGCATAAGTGTGCACATCTTTAAACTAATACTGTGCTGAATCACCTTTTGATTTAATTACAACATTCAGTCTTCTTGGGTAGGAGTCTATCAGCATAGCAGATCTTTGACTTGGCAATACTTGCCCACTTTTCCTTGCAAAACCACTCCAAATCTGTCAGATTGCAAGGAATCTCTTGTGCACAGTCCTATTCAGGTCACCCCACAGATTCTGTATTGGATTTACGTCTGGGTTCTGGCTGGGCCATTCCAGAACTTTAATTTTCTTCTGGTGAAGCCATTCTTTTGTTGATTTGGATGTAAGCTTAGGGTCATTATCATGTTGAAAGGTGAAGTTTCTCTTCATCTTCAACTTGCTAGCAGACTCCTGAAGGTTTTGGGCCAAATGTTACTGGTACTTGGAACTGTTCATAATTCCCTCCACCTTGACTAAAGCCCCAGTTCCAGCTGACAAAAAACCCCAAAGCATGATACTGCCGCCACCATGCTTCACCGTGGGGATAGTGTTCTTTTGGTGATGCAAATTGTTGTTTTTGTGCCAAACGTACCTTTTGGAATTGTGGCCAAAAAGTTTAACCTTTGTTTTCATCAGACCATAACGCACATCCCCACATGTTTTTGGGAGATGATGTATTGTTTTGCAAATTTTAGCCAGGCTTGGATGTTTTTGTGTGTAAGAAAAGGCTTACATCTTGCAACCCTACCCCATAGTCCAGACATATGGAGAATATGGGAGACTGTTCTCACATGTAATACACAACCAGTACTTGCCAGAACTTCCTGCAGCTCCTTCGGCTTTGTTGTAGGTATCTTGGCAGCCTCCCTGACCAGTTTTTGTCTCGTCATTTCATCAATTTTGAAGGGACGTCCAGAGTTCTTTGCAACATCACTGTTGTCCCATATTGTCTCCACTTTTTGATGACTGTCGTCTCTGTGCTCCATGGCATGTCCAATGCTGCAGAAATTGTTTGTACCCTTCTCCTGACTGTGACTGTCGTCTCTGTGCTCCATGGTATGTCCAATGCTGCAGAAATCGTTTGTACCCTTCTCCTGACTGTGACTGTCGTCTCTGTGCTCCATGGTATGTCCAATGCTGCAGAAATCGTTTGTACCCTTCTCCTGACTGTGACTGTCGTCTCTGTGCTCCATGGTATGTCCAATGCTGCAGAAATTGTTTGTACCCTTCTCCTGACTGTGACTGTCGTCTCTGTGCTCCATGGCATGTCCAATGCTGCAGAAATTGTTTGTACCCTTCTCCTGACTGTGACTGTCGTCTCTGTGCTCCATGGTATGTCCAATGCTGCAGAAATCGTTTGTACCCTTCTCCTGACTGTGACTGTCGTCTCTGTGCTCCATGGTATGTCCAATGCTGCAGAAATCGTTTGTACCCTTCTCCTGACTGTGACTGTCGTCTCTGTGCTCCATGGTATGTCCAATGCTGCAGAAATTGTTTGTACCCTTCTCCTGACTGTGACTGTCGTCTCTGTGCTCCATGATATGTCCAATGCTGCAGAAATTGTTTGTACCCTTCTCCTGACTGTGACTGTCGTCTCTGTGCTCCATGATATGTCCAATGCTGCAGAAATTGTTTGTACCCTTCTCCTGACTGTGACTGTCGTCTCTGTGCTCCATGGTATGTCCAATGCTGCAGAAATTGTTTGTACCCTTCTCCTGACTGTGACTGTCGTCTCTGTGCTCCATGATATGTCCAATGCTGCAGAAATTGTTTGTACCCTTCTCCTGACTGTGACTGTCGTCTCTGTGCTCCATGATATGTCCAATGCTGCAGAAATCGTTTGTACCCTTCTCCTGACTGGTACCTTTCAACAATGAGATCTGATGGCTGTCGTCTCTGTGCTCCATGATATGTCCAATGCTGCAGAAATCGTTTGTACCCTTCTCCTGACTGGTACCTTTCAACAATGAGATCTGATGGCTGTCGTCTCTGTGCTCCATGATATACCCAATGCTGCAGAAATCGTTTGTACCCTTCTCCTGACTGGTACCTTTCAACAATGAGATCTGATGACTGTCGTCTCTGTGCTCCATGATATGTCCAATGCTGCAGAAATCGTTTGTACCCCTCTCCTGACTGGTACCTTTCAACAATGAGATCCCTTTAATGTTTTGTAAGCTCTCTGCAAACCATAGCTTTTGCTGTAACAGGCAAATGAGTAAATGTCAGAAACTTCCTACTAGGACAGCTGAACTTTATTTGGGGTTAATCAGAGTCTCTAACTGATGGCAGGTGTGTACCAAAGAAGACTGAATGCTGTAATTAAATCAAAAAGTGCTTCAACAAAGTATTAGTTTAAGGGTGTGCACACTTGTGCAACCAGCATACTGTAAGTTTTTTATTTTTTATATTTTTCCCCTAACAGATTTGATTTTCAATTGCATTGTACAGGTTATACGTCATATTAAAGGTGGGAAAAGTTTTAAAATGGTTTATTGTGGTCTCATTTTTTTATATCACAAAAACCAGGCATTTTAACAGGGGTGTGTACACTTTTTATATATAGTGCATGTTAAAATAAAGATGATAGGCAAAGAACAGCAACAGTGTTTGTTTGTAGCTGACATTTTATTTAATGTTGAATTTATTTTGGTGGTCAGGAGAAGAAATATTAGTGAAGAAACTGAAAAGTAGTATTAGTTGACTCTGAGGTTATCTAGTACTTACAACTGCACAGCAGGTCTTATTGATATCCAGAGGGAGAAATATTAAATAAAATGAGGGAGAGTCTGTTTGGATAGAGGAAAAAGAATGACTGAGTTAAGCAGAGAGGCTGTGCTGAAAACTGCAAAAGAAAATAGCTGCAGTGGTATAGCAGTCACAAAGCAACCATTAGTTACCAGAGGAGAGCAACTGAAGAGGAGGTGCCAGAAAAGATAAGGAGGGAAGACAGTGTGTTTCAGTGATGTGAGACTGATGTTGGTAAGGGATTTACATTCACTTACAATTATCTGGCTTAAAAAGTATACTGTAACGTTATTATGTTGGTTTACACCTTCAGTTGTTAGCAACATGCATGGGCACTTGGTGGGCCATTTTCTTGTGTTGCAATTTTTCCTGGGAGCGACCGAGTTCTGCCGGTGAATCAGAACGTGTTTCTGGGAAATCTGTAGCTGCAGGGTAGCCATGTACTACTTATCACTTCAGAATAGCAGCGGATATCAACAGTGTTTAGTTGCAGATAAGAAAAGAGAAACGAAAATACAAAAACTGAAAGAATGAAAGCTTTGTTATATGGATATGGACAGTAGGATACAAGCAATTAAAATGTTTTTAGTCCCATTAGTCTTATACACAGGTCAGGCACTTTTTTTTTTTTTTTTTTTTTGTGAACCAGGGAAGTTGTGGATAGCAATTAATAAAGTGCTGAAGGACTTCATCAGGCAGGGAAAGCTGGCAAGAGAAAAGTGGGATAAGATGATTCTTCCAGTAGAACACATCAGACTAGGATTAACCAATTTGAAGGGGTATTTCAGAGTTACACAGTTACGGCTCCTATACATAGCACAAGCAGAAACTATGATTCAAAGTGCAAAGGGATGACGGTGAAACAGGGGTCAAGCTCAAGAAACAAGAGACTGGGATTTTAGATGCAGGCCTTGGAAAATAACAATAACCATACAGAATATTATATCTATTAAGTAGCAGAAAGTATCCCAAGAACTAAGCCAATGTGGGAATGGAGAAAGGAGATTCTGCCGATATGGATGACTGCAATTAGGCATACAGACAATAGGCAAGAAGGGGCTGGAATTTATTGCAGAAAACTGGTGAAGGAAACAAGGTATTAGGAGCAAATAACTAGAGAGGGAAAGATGATAGAATGGGAAGGCGCCAAGAGTTTACTTGGACTGCAGATTAGAGAATGCCTTCCCTATCATATCAGGGACTGATATCAGAATACAGGCAAACAAAGAAATAGGGGGTTCTAATCAAAAGACCAGCACTGGTAGAGTTTTTAGTAGAATCTAGAACAGAAGCTGCCATTAAAAAAGGAATAACCGACCGGCACTTGCGAACAGCTTCTGCTTCGGGCGCCACGCGGCAAGAAAGACGGAGGAAAATGGCGTCGGCTGATGCCTTTATACCCGGTTAACAGCAGCTATGACGTCGGGTGAAGTGCGACATCAGCCGAGGCCAGACCCAGACTTTGGAATCCGGCCGACCGAAGGGCTGCCTGAGGCAGGACAACCCATTTGTTAGGACTGCAGATGCATCCTTGAAGGACATCATTGCATGATAACTATAAGAATCAATCAGAGGAGGCTAGAAAGGATTGGGAAGAGAGACTGGATAAGCAAGTCACAAAGAAACAATGGGAGGATAAATGTACGTCTCCCAAATATGCAACAAAATCTAGATCTAGTATTTTTTCTTGGAAATGTTTACATAGATATTTTTATACCCCAAGTAGACTCCAGAGAACTTTTCCTCTGGTAGACAGCAAATGCTGGAGGGGTGATGGAGAAGAAACAGGTAATTGGGAACATATTTTCTGGGAGTGTGGTGAGCTGGCAGACTAAGGATTCCTTGCAGGATGCACTGTCAGAGATGCTGGATGGGTAGACTGGTGTGACAAGAGAGATTATTTTTCTAAGCTATGATACAGAATCAGAATTGTCTAAACATGGTGAGGCATTACTGTGTTTAATTTTGGTGGCTGCCTAAAAAGCAATTACTAAAAAATGGAAATCAAAATCTAAACTATACTAGATGTAGTGAATATAGTAAAGATAAAACAACTGCAATAGAGATCTTTAGAAAAGGGTAAGAGCAAACTACATAGGAAAACTGGGAATTGTGGGAACAACACATACAGGGGAGGAATGAGGTTTAAAAGAGGGCAGGACTTAAATGAGCTATGTAATGTTTGACTGAAAATGAATGGATAGATTAAAAGTGATGTATAATGTATGCAACTGGGTCAGTATGGTTTGTGATGTAAAATGCTTGCAAATAGGTGTGTGTCAATGTGGTTTGTTTTCATTTATATAAATATATGATTGCCTATGTTGTAAATCATGGTTTAATAAAGATATTTCTTGTTTTGGAAAAAAAAAACAAAGCCAGGAATTGAATAATTTATTTAATGTTGTTTAGGTTATATGATGTATAGCAATACATGGGAAGCATATTGTTTGTAAACATGAACTTAACACAGTTTGACTACTTTTATATAAAGGTAAATTTGTCTACGTCTCCAGTGATAATTTAACAAAGGTGTTTAAAATTTAGACCATAAAGTCTGGAGTCAAATTGAATCCTTCCAAGGGAGGAAACTTTGGGGGGAAATTTTAAGGCTCACCTGTTGCTTATAAAAGTTAGGAGCATGAAGAGGCAGACATGGACATCTGGTTCCTTGATTTAAAGAGGGTGACTGACTCAAAGACCTGTGTATGTGGATGACTATCATGCACTTCCACCTTACAGCAGACATCAAGTTATTAACAACCACGAACTGGACTCAAAAGCCCACAGTGAGGAGTCCAACCCAACTGTAAATGCACAGGTTCGGCCTCAGGAGGGCATGCTGGATTTAAACAGCATGGTGGCCTCCAGAGGATCATCACTACAGGCTTCAGAGAGGTCAAAGATACTAGAGCCACCAGCTGCAAAAGCACCTCTATGGATCTGATGCCGTTCAGTCTAGACAGACTCCTATGACTGAGGTAGCATTCCCTGTTCCTCCAGTACTCTTTCTCCAGTGTACTTCTCTATATATTTATTTGTCTTGAACAGAACATCCAGAATCTTTGTGACAGCTGATGACCTCATAAGGCAGGATGCTCAGAAAAGATTTTCAGCCTTTTCTCGTCTACACAGTTTTGGAGAGCTTGCTCCCTCTGCCTCATGATCCTTCTTTTAAAATTATCAAAAATCCTAAAGATGTAGTAACTGACGCTGAAGCAAAATATACACTCAATATGAAAATCTTTATGAGGATTCTGCCTACAACAAGCACACTTCTTAAACTTTTCTTGGGTAGGCATATTTCAGCAGAAAGAGGGGCATGTAACCCTAATCCATAAAATGCAACAATATGAGTAATAGTTTTATCATAGAAAACATATTCCTTAACAGATAAGCATATGACACCTATGGTAGAAATGGTTGAACTGCTGGACTGATGACACTGAGCTTGTGACAGCTGCAAGAAAGAACTAAAGACAGAAAAGACGGCTGGCACCCTTACATGAGAATGAAGTGACATCCTAGAGATGGGGACATCCCCACCAAGATGGGAAGTAGAAAAAGGGCAAAGCTCTTGGAAGTGGGGACGGGTATCAGGTATTCTGTGGCAGAAGTCCAATTTGTTACGACACATACAACAGTGATTCATACAATTGTATAATGCTATGATGCTGTCAAATGATACAAGTACACACTTGTCCAAGAGAAGGATGGTATCTACCTAGCAACATCCACATTTACAGATGAGCTGATGCAGTGAGACTGCAGCTAGTACATCTGACCCTGAGGAGTCTCCTTGATGGGTCATACAAATTAGCAGAATCCCAGAAAGCAGACCAGTGTAAGGAGCTCAGAAAAGCTGGAGGGTCTGGGTGTTGAAGGTTGAACTATGAAGTACAGATGTATCAAATGAAGCACTACAGCTTTAAGACATGTAGTGAAAATCAAATGGCAAACGCTTTGATGTTTGATTTGTAAAGTACACGCTGGAAGGTGCAGTGCAGTGTAGCCACTGACCACAGCATTATTCCATAACAGGGAAAAAAAGGGCTGCATGGCTGGAAAACGTCTTGATGTTTGATTTGTAAAGTATGCACTGGAAGGTGCAGTGCAGCACCACTGACCAGAGCATTATTCCATGACAGGGAAACAAAGGGCTGCATGGCTGGCAAATGACTTGAAAAAAAATTTTTTTTTTTAATTAGCCGTCCTTCCTTTTTAGGAGTGAGGGAGACTAACAGCTACTCAGTCCATGTAAACAGTCTAACCTGCTGATGTGCATCCAAAGGATAAAGGCCTCTCTGCCACAGTTGCTGTTTCAGCAAAGAAAACAGGGAAGTAAACGCAGTGGTTCAGAGACCATTTAGAAATTACTTTGAAAAAGATCAGGATGATTCATTGAAGGGGTTCTTGACTTTTGTGAAAATCCAGAAAAGTTCCCTATGCATATAAAGCAACTTTGAGACCCTGATAATAGAGATTAGCCACCAGAACAAGTATTCAAAAAAGCACTTAAAAAGACAAACTTCAGCACAACTGAGATGGGTGACTTAAAAGGCAGACAGGCAGTCTACATTCATGAATTTCAAATCCCTTGAAGGAGAAAGATGTAACAAAAAAATGAGATGCACTAGTCCTTAAACGTATGGCTTGACCACAAATACTTATGCAATAGTCCTTTGAGGTATGGCTTGACCACAAGTACTGAACACAGTCCTCAAAAAGGTCATAATGGACAATCACATAACAGATGTACCATGATTATAAAATAACTGATGCTGAAATATTAAAGTGTCTAAAAGTTCAGAATCACTTGTAATTTGAAAAAAAAATGAGGCAGTACAGCATATCACTTCAAAAATGGGGAATCTTTTCCATTTGGTTGTCCAGTTTTGCTGAGTGTAAGATTTCTGGGCAATCAAACATCTGCCCAACTCTAGCATACAGGAAAAACAAGCCTCGACTACAATCTACATGGCCAGATTTCAAACAGTGGCTCATGCACTGGCATAGCCAGTTCGGGAAGGATAGGTATGAGTGGCTGACGCTAGCTCACCAATCTTGGGTCAGGGCCAACTGCCAGCAAGTAAGTGGAGGTTTGCAGGCACTGACAGGACTAGGGACACTTCACTTCACTCTACTAAGCCAGTGAGGGAGCCTTCACTAAAGTGTGTGTGGGAAAAAAACAGGTGCATTGGGCGGACAACATAGGTCTGTGCAGTAATGAGAGTATCATATCAAAACACTGTTTGACATTAAAACCTATAAGAAATGCAGTCTGTTGGCATCAATAGATGCCAGTGAGGGCACAAAGTATTTCAATGGTTACCTAAATGACAGGTGTATGTCAGCTTTCATCCTTATATTGAACACTTTCCACTGCTGTTGGATGAAATAGAGTCAAGGCTGATGGTAAAAAAAAACTTGGGGGGGGATAAATTCCAAAACACAATTCAAAAGATAAGGTAGGATCAAATCATATACATCAATAGTCAGGCCTCGATGTGGAGAAAGTTGTTGACACATCCATTGTGTATACCCATGCCTTGGACAATGCCACTTTCTTAAACTGCTAGAGAATTCAGAATCTAAAAACATAACATTCTCAGCCATCAAGGAGCAACATGATCTAGTTTTAATTTTTTTTCTTAAATATAATGATGTTTGGATTAGCAAGAAGAGCATAAGATGTATGGGAATCTTCTAGCAAAAGGAATGAGAAGACACCTAGCAGCTCTGCTCCCCCCTTGCCTGCTGCACCAAGCAGAATAGGCAGAAATCCGCATTCTTCAGAAAAGCAAAAAAAGAAGTTATGTCTTACCATAATATTCCATCTGTGTTGTTGATCTTCACCCATTCATCACTGATGGGTTTCGGCTCCGTCCTCGGAACCGAGTCGGCCTTATACCAAGCACGTGCCAGCCAAAAACTCTCAAGCTAAGCTTTTACCTATAATCCCCTTCTCCCTGTTACCTCAGATCAAGTTTGCCCTAATCAGCAAAGCAGAGGCTAAACCCTAATCCAGGAAATGGACCCAAAGTATCCCCCAGGAGCCTCTGGGAGGGGGAAGGGGGGGTGGGATGTGATGAATGGATGAAGATCAACAACACAGATGGAACGTTATGGTAAGACATGACCTCTTTATCTGATGCTGTTAATCTTCATTCCATTCATCACTGATGGGACAGAGTCCCCAGCTACCTTATATCACTTGGGTGGCCCTATGGAAGTGCAATCCTGAGCACCACTGAACCAAAAGAAGCTCTTCCCCTGGAAACCAGATCCAATGTGTAATGAGTGATAAAAATATGAGGGGACGCTCTCGTAGCTGCTGCACAGATGTCCAACGAAGCTCTGGAGTGGAACACCACAGAAGTTGTCATTGATCTGGTGGAGTCAGCTCTGATGTTTGGTGGAACAGACTTTCTTTCTTGGCTATAAATGAAAATTATACAGTCTCTCAGCCACTTGGATGGGGTCAATTTAGAGAGTGACATTCCCATTTTTGGACCAGAAAAGGATATAAATAAATGGTCTGATTTTCAGATTATCTTTGTCCTAAGTAAAATCTCAATTGTCTGTGGACATTAAGTAAATGTAAACAATACTCTCCCTTGATCAAAAATTTAGGAATAAACACTGGCAGGTCAACAGCCTGATTAACAGAGAGCTCAGAGATTACTTTGGGCAGGAAAGAAGGGTTACACAGTCCATAGTGATACTTTGTCCTTATAGAAAATCAAATAAGGATGCTTGGTACAAAGAGCCTGGAGCTCGGAAATGCGTCTGGCCGATGTAATAGCCACCAGAAAGAGATTTCTAAGATAGAAACTTGATGGCACATGTGGCTGCTGGCTCAAAACGAGGCCGTGTCAAAGACTGTAAAACATGTGAGATTCCAAGGTTCTGTGGGATGCTTAATTGGAGGTCTGGAGTGACAGACTCCTTTCAAAAAGGTTTTGCTTAGATGATGAGAAATTAAAGAGGAGTCACCAAAACCATTATGAAAATTTGAAATGGGAGCTAAATGAACTCATATAGTTGATGCTGCGGTGCCCTTCTCAAAGATGTTAGACAAGTACTGGAGTACGGCAGAGACTGGTGCAGAATATGGATCTAGTTTTCTCTGTCTAGACCGAATAGAAGATCTTTTCCATTTGTCAGCATAAAGTTTTCTGGTGGATGGTTTATGCGAAGCCAGAATAATGTCACATACTGGAGAGGGAAGATTACAATGCCTGGAGATCATTGGAAGTGGAGAAGCCAAGCTGTCAGCTTGAAACTGGTCAAGTTCGGGTGGCTCAACCCTTGGGGGTGAGAAATCAGATCTGGAGCTGGATCCAAGGTCCATGGTCTGCAAAGTAGATGAGGCCAGAGAAAGGGGCACCATACCTGTCGAGGCCAATATGGTGCTATGAGGATCATTTTGCTTTTCAACCGAAGAGCTTTCTTCAAAACCTGAGGAATGGGAGGATAAGCATAAAGCAGCCCCGTGGGCCAATCGTGGATAAGAACGTCCCTCGGGGACTCCTCCTGTGGGGGAATTAGGGTGAAGTAGTTGCTGCATTTGTGGTTGGATGGGGAGGTGAATAGGTTGCAAGGCTGACCCCAATGGCTAAAAATGTTTGCTGCTAAGTTGGGGTTAAAAGACCACTCTTGAGGCAGGAGAATGCATCTGCTCAATTTGTCTGTGATCACGTTGGAATTCCCTGGAATATGCATTGCTATGAGAAAGCAGTTGGAAGCTATCGCCCATTGCCAAACTGTCATGGCCTCTCCACATATGGGATAGGACTTGGTTCCTTCTTGTTTGTTGATATACCAAACTACTGATATGTTGTCCGATTGGATAGCAATTGTTCCCGAAGAAAGGGAGACTGAAATGTTTGCAACGCCAAAAACACTGCCCTCCATTCTAGAAAGTTTATATGTAGACTGGCATCTAAATCGGACCATGTGCCTTCGACAGTCATTCCCAGAAAATGCCCCTCCCACCCACCCTGTCAGGGAAGCGTCCATAGTCACAATGGCACTGGGCTGAAGGGGGGGTGGAAGGATCGGCTCCAAAGTTCTGTCTCTGACTTCATTCACCAAGAAAGTTCTTGTTTGCATCAATTTGTTATTTGAATCCGGCAGGACAACAGGTGGCAATTTGGATACCACTGGGTTAACAAAAGTCACTGTAGGAGTCTGATGTGAAGCCTTGCTAAGGGTACTGTCGATATTGATGCTGCCATGGACCCTAACAGATGTAGAACCTGTCGAGCTGGAACCAAGACGTAGCAGAGTATCACTCGGAGCTGGGTCCTTAGTCTTTGAAGCCTGTGATCTGGGAGAGAGATTAAACAAGAGTGGGTACTGAATGTCACCCCTATAAATTCCAATGATTGGGTTGGAGTTAGACTGGATTTCTCCCAATTTACAGAGATTCCCATGTGATTTGTCAAAGAGAGGGTGTAGTACAAGGCTTTACCAGTAGATGCTTTGTGGGGGAGGTGAGGAGCTAATCGTCTAAATATGGAAACTCACAGAATTATTGTAGTCTCAAGTCAGCTGTCACTGCTGCCATGCACTTGGTCAACACTCTGGGGGCTGTAGAGTCTCTGAAGGGCAGAGCACAGAATTGATGATGATTGGCTCCCAGCCAGAAGTGAAGGAACCTTCTGGAGTGTTTGTCTATCTTGATGTGGTAATGCACATCCTGAAGATCTATCAAGCACATCCAATCACCATCCTCCAGAAAGGGGAGAATGGACTGAACAGTGACCATCTGGAATTTTGTCTGGCTGATGAACTTGTTTAAGCAGCTGATAGTCCAAAACTGGTCTTCAGTCCCCTATCTTTTTTGGCACCAAAAAGAATCTCGAGTAGAATCCGGATCTAATCTGGTTTGGTGGGACTTTCTGGATGACACTTTTTAAGTACAGCTTTTCTATTTGCAGAGCTGCTTCTTCCCTTAGACTGGGTGGAATGTCTGGAATTTGTTTTAGTGGCTTTGGGTAAGTGGTGAATGGGATTTGGTAACCTCTGGTTATATTCTGTAGCCAAGAATCAGTGGTGATTGATAGCCAAGCACTGGGGTGCAGAGAAAGACATCCCCTGACTGCTTCCACAGGAAAGCAATCGGGACGCTCTTCAAGAGCGCTGATAGGGTTGTCCAGAGAATCTCTGGAACCCTGATTACGCAGACCCCCCTCTGCCTCCATAGGGGCATCTTCCAGAAGAGTTGCCCCCTCTGCCTCTGGGGGTGAACTCGCCACGTGTCACGAAAAGGACCCGGAGAATTTTTGTGCCACAATTTCCCACTTCTCTTGTTTTTCTTTCGGCTTTTCCCAGTTAGGGGTCGCCACAGCAGAACTCCGGTCCGCTAATGACTGGCAGTTAACTTTTACGGTGCCGAGGTGCCAGCTCGACACCCAACCTTCAATGAAGGCACACCCATTCACGCATGTCTTTCGAACGCCACTCGACCACGGGTGGGACATGCAGACTTCACACAGTAGGCGCTCCAGCCGAGAATCGAACGGGAGAACCTCTTGCTGTGAGGTGACAACGCTACCACTGCACCAACGCGGCTTATAATTTCCCATTTCTCTGGTTCCTGGAAAAAGAACGCTGAGGAGTAGAGAACACAAACAGCAGTCAGGGTCTTGCCGTCCTGCTCACACCTGGCTAGTGTGTCCTTCACTTTAGGGCCAAACAGGGAAGACACTGGAGTGTTAAGGAAGACTTAAAAGGATCAGCGAAGTCACATAGGCGCATCCAGGCATGACGTCTCATCACTACACCTGAACACACAGCTCTAGCCGCCCCTTCGGTTGCATGTGAAATTAACCTCATGGATGAATTAGATACTGATTCCAGGTCGCTAGCTGCGAAGCTACCAGGTCATTAACCTCGTCAGACACCTGTCTTGATAGACTACCAGAGAGTTTGGAGATGAGGTCTCTCTGGAGTCTGGTGAAATGTGCCAGGTATTTCAAGGACCAAATTGCAAAGCTTCATGAAGCAAATACTCAACGTCCCCAATCTGTCCACTGCCCGGGACTCCCTGTTAGGAGGGTGAACAGTATGGCTCTCCTCAGTGAACTCTTTCTTTGTGGCTGCTGCAACCACCATCGCATCTACTGGGAAACCTTTTGACCAATGTGTATTTTTCTTCAGGGGGAGAGAGGATCTTGTCTTGTCTCCTGGGGATTGCTTCAATAGTGTCACGGTTCTTCCAGGTGCGCTGCATCACAAGCTGAACAAGCTTGTCTGCAAGCGGGGTCACCCAAGAGGTAGATGGTCGAGCACAAAAAGCCTGCAGAAAAATGGATTCCTCGAAGGAAGGGTTTTTTTGGACTTGCAGTCATCCCTCTGTTTCAAGATCTCAAGGATGTCTCCGAAGGGGACATCTTCAGGGGTGATGGTGAGGATCTTTCCACTTCATCATAATCCATATCCTCGGTGAGGGACTCCTCAGGGGAGTCCATGCGCTTCCTCTTGCACAATTTCTTCCTAGGAACTTCCTCAGTGGGAGCTTCTGAGGAGGACCCAGAGGAAAGGGCACCCTGCAGTAGGCTCTCCTGTGACTCCCGTGCTCGATCTGGGATGGTGGCCTGTGACAGCTGCAGCTCAGGGTAAGGACATGGCGGTTCCAATGCCAAAGGCTTGCCTACAGAGGCAAGAGCCCTCTCCATCGCCTGGAAGGCAGGGCAGCCCAAAGAGGGGTGGGAGCCTGGAACCAAAAAGTACAACCTCGGAACTGGGGTCAAACCCCACTCTGTTGAGCCTGCTCCCAGGAGTGGAGCCTCAAGCTGGATTGGTACTGACAGGGCTCCTGGCACAGTGGACGGCACTGTAGATAGGGTCAGTGCCGAACTCAGAACTGAGGAGCCTACAGTCCAGTCCCAGGACTGAGGAAGACCTGGTTCCAACGGAACCAAAGGCCAAAGGGTCGGCTCCAGGGTCAAAGTGAGATCCACTGTTGGCACCGAAGCCGAGGGTGCCGAGAGAGGCATCAGTGCAGAGGGCTTCGAAACCTGCAAAAAGGATGAAGGAGGCGAGTAAGACTGAGTCCGTGAAGCTGAAATTCCAAATCCTAGAAGGGATTAGGTTTTGGAATCAGAAGGGATCCCATAGCTGTCAGCAGCTGGTCCACAAGGCGCACCACATCTTGTTTGGAGAGGCTCCTGGTGGATCTAGTGGATATTTCCAAGGGGGACTCTGGACGCAATAGGAAGGGACTATAAATCTGTCCCAAGAAGGGATCCACAGACAAGGAATATCAGGTCTGTGCTTGCATGTCTAACAGCACCCGTCTCCAATTTTGAAACGATAGGGGGAGTAGTGTCCATCTGAGCTAGTGGAACCATGGGAAAGCTCAGTGCTGGAATCGGGGTAGAGATCACATTTTTGGTTTCGGTCACAGTCAGTGCCATAGACATTCATCGGCACCAACACACTTGAAATAGACGGTACCGAAAGTGGTACCATAGATGTAGACATTTGGTCTGGAGAGAAAGTTTGGGTTTCGGTGGTCTAGCCTTCTCACCAGAGGGTGAGGAGGGTACAGAATGTGGCTTCTTTCTCTCTTTTCTAGGAGAGGGTAAACCCTCCGATGCAGAGAGAGCCTCTGAGAAAAGGGCAATTTGAGAAGGACCTTTAAAATCAGTTTATTTTTACTCTCATTCAAGGTGCATGTACTGAAACCCTGACAAATAGAGCAAGGCAGTTGTAGAGAGAGATGAGGCACTCACAAACAATAAACAGTCATCATGAGTGTCACTCTTTGGCATTTTTCTCTCACACTTCAGGTGTTGTTTGAAGCCTGAAGTGCCCTTTTTTTCAGACATGTTAACATCAACACAAACAATACAGTATCAGGAAAAAACAGACCATAACAATAAATAACAATACTACAACCACAGCTTACACAGAAATCACAGAGGAAAATACAAACAATGGTATTGGAAGATTACCACAGTGGGTAGAGAGAAGGGAGATAAGCAGCAAAAGTACAAAGATTACCAACAGGTAGTTGACAGGAAAGTTGGAAAGGAGGGTTGAAAAGACTTAGTGATAACTAGGTACAAAACAAAATAAAGCAAAGTACGGTATTAAACTTTCCAATAAACACTTATCTATCTAAACATCAAAAATATCAAAGACTTAGCTGAGAGCTGGCTTGAACGCGGCTTTATGGCTATGCAGCAAATGAGATGAGAACAGGGAGAAGGAGATTATGGATAAAAGCTTAGATTGAGAGTTTTTGGCTGGCATGAGCTTGGTATAAGGCCGACTCAGTTCCGATGATGGAACCGAAACTCATCAGTGATGAATGGAATGAAGATTAACATCATCAGATATAGTGTTCTCCACATCACCTCAGTGATGGTCAGACATAGGTCGGAAATCCACTGCCCCAACAGATGAGTGCAGGAGCAGCTCAAGGAGTCTGCCAGCTCATTCACTTCTGTGCTCTGTCACATTGAAATAGAAAAATGCTTTTGTCTACGACCCACTGTTATTAAGCATCACCTCCCTACACTGATGGTATGCCCAGTGTGCCCCTTGCTTGTTCAGACACCACAAAACAGACTGCCTGGCTGCCCTAATGGGGGGATGGCCCCAGAAGAAGGCCTTCAGGGTCAGGAAAACTGCACAAAGCTCTAACTAGTTGGAGTAGATCTCCACTCTATGTGGGATTTGCAGCTAATTTGGGAACTGAAAAGAGCTCCTCACCCCACCAATGAAATACATCATAAGAAAAAGCAATGATTTTGGCCTTATGAAAGACAGGCCTGCTGTGAGGCTGAAAGGGATGTCCAACACACTAAAGCTCAGAGGTAAGGAATATTTACAGCACTGACACTTCAGTCTATTAAAATTCCTGAATCTTTAAAATGCAAATAATATGAAAAAGATAGCATCTGTCACACTCATAATAGGCAGAAGGGACCACAACAGGAATAGGTGATGCTTCTTGCAGTCCTCCAGGGTCAGATCAGACAATTTCTCTCATTTCATACTCATCCCTATTGGTCTGGGTTCAGAGGCACAGCTGAAGATTCAGGCCTAACTTTTTTTTTACCTTTTTTCGGAGGCCCACTGGATGGACCTGATGCACCCTCCACTGCACGGGCTAGTCACTTGAGTCTCTGATTCTCAAGGTAGATGCTCAGGGCAGAGAGACAACCGGGGAACATCTTGGGGACAAATGTCTGACAAATCTAGCAAGCCTTTCAGTTGTGAGCAGATAACAGACAGAAAAGACACTGATCGTGGTCATCTTTGTGTGGAATTTGTCTTCCACAATGGCAGGGAACTCTATAAACACTTTGGACAATTCCCTGGTAAACACTCTAGGTACTGAAGAAAACCCAGCCAATAACACTTAGTACTAGAAGAGATGCCTGCCCATTGCAATTCAGAAGAACTTCCTATATGAACCTCAGATATCAAACGAAATTCATCATATCCATCCAGTGCCATTATTCAACAGCCCTGACGCAGAAGTGGCATGACATACCAGGAAATCTCCATCCAGAAATTGATGTGCAGATGTTCACAATGTGATCAAAACCATCTGTCCAATATGGAACACTGAAAAGGTGGAACAGCTGTTATAGACTATTTCAAAAGGACCAAAGTGTGTTCCAAGAGCTCTGCTAAGACTGCTTGGTTTTTCAAAAGTTATTCCTGCAGTACAACTAACTGTAAGACATGGTACAATATGACCATGTCTAGTGCCCACTGGTCCTTAGCAATAGGTCTTAGTGCCAAGAAAGTCCTTTGTCAAACTGGTAGCCCCACAATGCAGTAAGGAGTGTTGCACCTGCACAAGCAGTCATACTCCTGGATGACACAGCTGGCATGACAGAGGCCAAGACCATGTGATGCTTAAGAGCCTTCCTCACTGATGGTGAGGAAGCATATTCGTCTTTATCCATCCTCAAGAGTACAGTGTGCTTGCATGCAACTTTAATACAAAATCAATCCGGATAGGAGAGTCTTAACCAAACAGTGCTTTTGCCCAGAAATGGGCATCAGGGATGCTGCTGCTTTTTCCTGATGAAGTAGAATGCCAGTCATGTCTCCCTGCCTAGGAACATATGACAGTCCACAGCTATGGCCACTGCATCAGCACAACCAAAATTAAAGTCTGCTATGGATCCTAGAATCTTATCCAGATCCTTCCTGAGACAGACCTCTGGGAGAGTCTGCAAGCTTTTGCAGGATGAATTACAATGGAGGGCTGCAATTTAGGCAGGTGAGATAATCAGCTGAAATCCCTGGACACCAGCATGACAGAGTAGCAGTCATTGGCTACAGCTTTTCAATGTTTCGTCTCTTCAAGGTAGAGGAAATGGGGGCCTAATACAGTCCCTGTTGGATTACATGACCCTCAATGTTTTAACCAAGAAGTGAACATCAAAGCGGGGGGGGGGGGGTTCTCATTCTCCTTGTCTGTCTCAAACACACTGCACTCCAGATCTTCATGCTAATAATAATCTGAGAATGAGGGAATCCTACAGCCCTCTCAGCTTCAGGCACAGGTTGGACCTTGTTTCATGTAGGGGTTAACATACAGCAGTCTTCTTCCACTGGCTCAGAGCTGTGCATACAAACAAACCTGCCAGTGTCCAAGCAAGAAACATTCACCATTTTGCTAACACTGTGGTGACAGGATAGGCCAGGAAATTCTCCCTTTAACATTTCTGTAAGGCAGGGTTGAACCACTGGCAGGTAAGGAAGAACTTCACTGTCACACTCCTGTAAAACGATAGGAGCAATTTCATTGTGGGTCTTGGATAAGTATTTCATGGTCACAAAAACAATTGGAGAATTTACATTGAGGCAATGAATGTAGGTGCTTTTCACCTACATGTGCCAAGACTTAACATCCAAACTGTACAAAAAGCAGACAAGTTCTGGTGATGGGGCTAGACATACTTATGTAACTGGGCCACATTCATGGGGTATTTGATGCAATGAATTGTCTTTCTGAATCAATAAATGTGCATGGTTTATGAGGTAACAAAATGGATTATGGTAAATTCAAGGTTTATTTCATGAGTTTCACCCAGATGTACCAATGTAATTGGCTGTCTCAGTTACTGTGTGTGTCTATATGTCCCAAGTCATTGCTGAAAACTGCCAATGGACCAGTTCACTTATCTAGCTAACAAATATAAAACAAACTGAATGACCTACGTTATCTTCCTGTCTTTAAATGGTGAACGTACTTTATGCCCTCCTACAAAAGTGCAGTACACGCTTTACTGTAATACTATAATTACCATAAAAAAATGTACTTTGTTGTACTGTTGTTGTTGCTGTATTCCTTGAAGCTGCACCAAAAAAAGGCAGCTCTGTTAAAATTTTGTCAAAAACCTAAGTAGTCAGCAAGGCTGGGTAATATAAATAGCAGTCAAGACCACTGTCCATTTACCCACATCCACAAAACACCATTAGGTCAGGATTAATTAAATGTTATAAGTGCATAGACTGTAGCTTACAACCCTCTCGTGTCATTTCGTTGCAACACCAGTTCTCACCATTTTGCCCATTAGTCCTGTGCCTGCAGTTTCTGCCATCACTTCCCTAATGTGTTTCAGATGCTGTTCCTTGACAAAAATCACGAGCATCATTCCCACCAAACGGATTGTGCGTACCTAACAAGAAAAGATGAATCACAAGTATAAGTTCAGAAAACAAGTTACTTTGTATTAATATCAACTTTAATTACAAAACACAGATCAGAAACCACCTTAACCACTTACACAGCTCTTATATTCCTCTTAATCGCACGCATAAAATTATGTTTTCCATGAAGAAAACTACTACTGCAAACAAACCCAAGAACCACTTCCGCCACCTCCACTCTACATCAGTGCTATGTTATCAGCTACATAACCACCACCACTTCGAATGAACACATCCATCTGCATCAGTAACAGAAGCTCTGTAACTCCATTTTTAGGTTCATGTATTTATCCAAGTGATATTAAAAAAAATTGCACTTCAAAGTATTGTAAAAATGAAAGTTATATTAGATCTGTATTGTCATATACTGTCCATTCCTCCCCATATGGGGTCTTGGATCCAACATCAGATGCGTCTTCAGCCACTCCAGGCCTTAGGATCCAGTGCTCAGGCTTTTTCCCCAACCCATAATTCCCCCTGTATCACAGCAGCTACCTCAGATCGAGTTTGCCCCTTCTAAAGTCCTGACTAAGGTGGAGAGAGAAACATTAGAGAAACACTGGCTAAACATCAAGATCCAAGGCAAAGTCAGTTAGATCTGTCACAGGTTAAAGTCTGCAGCTGAGATAGAAGGGATGGGGGATGGCAGGAGGGTAGTAGAGGACTGGATGGAATATGACAACACAAATCTAGTGTTATAATAATTACAAATGAAGTTGTCTATTCATACATTCCACTACATATGGGGCAGAGTCCGCAGCTACTTAACACTTGGGTGGCCTTAAGGAACAACATTCCTGAATATAGCTGAACCAAAAGACACGCTAGACTGAATGTCCAAGCTTGTAATGAGAAATGAATGTGCGCACTTTTCACCAGATAGCTTTAGCACAAATATCCTTGATAAGATCACTGGAGAAAAAGGGTGTAGCTGAAGCCACTGATCTAGTTGAATGGGCTTTGGGTTTTTAAGCCAAAGACAAACCTTTTTGTTTATATACAAAAGAAATGCACTGAGTCAGCCATCTAGCCAAGTAAATCTTTCATACTGCTTGTCCCAGTTTAGTCTTTGCAAAGTAAATAAACAACTGGCCAGATTTTCTGATAGAGACAGTTCAATGTAAATAGAGACAAAGGTGACGGACATTCAAACAAATGAAAGGTGTTTTCACCTTTGTTGGAGAAATTCAGAAAGAATACGGACAAATTTATGGCATAACTGAAGAGATTGCCACCTTTTGGAGAAAGGATGGATTCGTCCTCAAACCAACTGTCTTTATGATAAAATAAATACAGAGATTTTGAGGAAAGTGCTTGCAACTTAGAAATCCTTCTTGTAGATGTTATGGCCACTAAAAATAAGGTTCTTCAAATCAACTCTTAGCAGTTTCAAATGGGGGTCTTGTCAAAGTGTGTAAGACAACTGTGATATCCCAAGGGGATGTAACAGGAAGATACCTCTAAGAAAGACTTTAGATAATAGTTTAGGGGTGTATCCTTCCCCATGTGAAAAGTAGAAATTGTGCTTTGATAGTGGAATAACTTGCTCCCCCCTGAAAAAGACGAGCCAGAAAATCCAAAATTGTGGAAAAAAGGAGCCGAGGGTCTAGGTCTTTTTTTGATGTCCAAATAGAAAACAGTTTCCATTTGCTTTTGTATAGCTTCCTGGTAGAAGGCTTATGACAGGAAGGCAAAATGTGAACAATGTAAAGGGACGCCTGGACTGTTGAACCATCATCAGAACTGGAGAAACTATACAGTCAGTTTGAGTGTCCGTATAAAGTCCTACGGACAGGTAATATATCAGATCTGGATCTAAACCCAAGTCCAAAGGTGGGTGAATCTGATACGTTCATAGATTAGTACTAGGCTAACTGCTCTCTTGGGCCACTTTAAGCCTAGTCAATTTCCCCATGTGAGAATCAAACCCTGCACCTTGTGTCTGTAAGGTAAACAACTTAACCATTATGCCAACCTCCCACCCTGATGTGGCCAAAGGAAAGGAAACCACACCTGTCGAAGCCAATCAGGGGCTATGAGGATGACAGATACCTTTAGCACCATGGTTCGTTGCAGAAACTTTGGGATGAAGGTAAAAGGGGAAAGATGTAAAGTAATCCCTGGGGACAAGAATGCGTCTCATCCTTGCGAGAGATTAGAGCAAAGAACTTGATACATTAGGTAGTCTTGGGAGAGGCAAAGAGGTTGCAACAAGGTTGCTCTCAACAGCTGAAGATTTGCTGTGTTACAAGGAGACTGAGTGATTACTAGATAGGGAGTAGAATGTGTCTACTCAATCGGTCTGCTAGAATGTTGGATTGCCATGGGATGAGAGTTGCTACCAGACAGTGACACAAAGACATCACCCTCTGCCATACTCTCATGGATCTTGACACAAGAGGTAAGATCTGGTTCCTCCCTCCTTGTTGATGTACCAAACGGCAGACATGCTGTCCATTTGAATGGAAATCACATCCAAGGGAAGAGCCCCCCAATAGGCCTGCAACACTAAGAGGACTGTTCTCATCTCCAAGATATTGATGTGAAGACTGGTCTCTTGAGAAAACATGCCCTGGACTGCCCTTCCTAAATAATGCCTCCCCCACCCTACACTAATAGGGGGACTTCCATAGTCACAGTGGCCTGTAGACCAGGAAGAAGAAAAGGATGTCCTTCCTGAAGATGAGTGGTGGTAACCCACCAATGAATGTGTTGTCTGCAAATGTTTATGAGAATGATCAAATGCTTCCTTAATTAATGCCTGATGGACCATTGCAGAGTCCATTGAACTACTCTCATGTAAAACCTGGCCAGAGTGACCACAGTAACAAAAGCAGCCACAGAACCTAAGAGACAAAGAACCAGCTTGGCTGGTGGCTTCTTTCTTGACAGAACTTGTTGAACTTGAGAATGAAGGGCAATGCATAACTCGGGAAACTTAGCAGTTAGTGCTGTCACGTCTAGATGGGCTCCGATAAATTCTAGAGACGGAGCTGGCTGAAGATGAGCTTTCTGAAGATTTACTATAATCCCAAGATCAATACACAGATGAAGCAAATAAAACCTGGCAAGGATAAGTAGATCCCTGGATGGGGAGATTATGAGCCAGTCATCCAGAAAGGAAGCACTCAGAATCCTTGCAGTACTAGAAGAGTTGCCATTACTGCCATACACTTGCTAAACACCCAGGGGACTGTGGTGGAACCAAGGGGCAGAGTTCTGAACTGGTAACAACTAACTACCATCTAGAAGTGAAGATATTCTCTGGATCACTTCTCCATTTTGATGTGGTAGTACACATCCTGAATATCTATAAAAAAGAAGCTATGTACTCACCATAGTGTTCCATCTGAGTAGTTGTACTTCATTTGACCTCAACCTGTGGGTTATGGATATGTATCGGATCCGAGCTGGCAACTCTTACTAGCATCAGCTCCGAGCTCCAAACTCCTCCCCTTACCCATAATACACTTCCACTGGCTTCCATCCATCGAATTTGCTGAACCTTATACTGAGAACTCGACCTGAAAATTTTACTTGTGACCTATACTGCAGCCCGTAGGCTGATCATATGCCAAGATCCGGGGGAAGGAGGGAGGGACAACTACTCAGATGGAATGCTATGGTGAGTACATAACTTCTTTATCTGAAGTAGTTTACTTCATTTGGTCTTCAACCTGTGGGACAGAGTCCTCAACTACTAAACTCCTGGGAGGCCCTCATGGAAGGATATTCCGGAGCACCGCGGAACCAAAGGATGCTCTCCTTCTGGAAGTCAAATCCAATTTGTAATGAGCAATAAACATATGAGATGAGGACCAAGTAGCTGCACAACAAGTATCATCCAAAGACACTGTACACCAAAAGGCTGCAGACGTAGCCATGGACCTAGTGGAATGAGCTTTCACCTGACCTGGAGGAGACATGCCTCTATCCTTACAGACCTGCAGGATGCATGAAGAAATCCATCTAGTTATAGTGACCTTGGAGATAGGTTCCCCAAAAAGGGTTTATAGAAGGATACAAACAATTGATCAGACTTACGGAAATGTTTTGTCCTATGTAAATAGAATCGTAACTGTCTATGAACATCCAACACGTGGAGTTTGTATTCCATCTTGTTAGTAAAATTAGGAAAGAACACAGGCAAACTGATGGTCTGATTGATATTGACTGGTGATGCCACCTTAGGAAGAAAGGATGGATTGGTTTGAAGGGAAACCCTATCTTTGTGAAAAATCATGTAAGGAATTTTGATAGACAAGGCCTGTAATTCTGAAACCCTTTTTGTAGAGGTAATAGCCACCAGAAAAGCTGTTTTCCAAGATAAACATTTCAGATCTGCAGTTGCGCAGGCTCGAAAGGCTCAGCGACCAAAGCTTGAAGAACCATAGTAAGGTCCCATGGGGGAACAGGATCTTTGACCAGGGGTGTAATAAAAAGGTTCCTTTGATAAAGGCTTTACACAGTCTGGAAAAGACTAGAGAGGCAGAATTCTCGCACACATGAAAATGAGAGATGGCAGCCAACTGAACTTTGACAGTGGAAGAACTAGCTCCATGTTGAAAAATATCAGCTAGAAAATCGAGAATGGCGGAAATAAGAGCCGTGAAAGGGTCTAAATCCCTTTGAGAGGCTCAAAAGGAAAAATGTTTCCACTTGCTGCAATAAACCTTCCTGGTGAAAACTTCTGAGCAGCCACCAAAATAGATCTGAGGAGGATAGTCCAGGAGTCCTAGCAATCACGGGAACTGGAGCAGCCAAGCTGTGAGCTTCAGGCTGTCCAGATTCGGATGAGGCATCCACGAAGGGTGTGAAATTAAATCCTGAACAGGATCTAGGTGTAGCCAGAAAGTGAGACCAAAGGAAGGGAAACCATACCTGGTGAGGCCAGAACAGGGCAATGAGGATCACTTTGCTCCACAGTCAACGAGCTTTCTGTAGAAACCTTGGAATGAGAGGTACTGGCAGGTAAGCGTACAGAAGACTGGGAGGCCAAGCATGAACTAGAGCATCTCTGAGGGACTCCCCCGGCAGGTGATTTAGAGCAAAAAACTTGCTGCACTTCGCGTTGGAAGGAGATGCGAAGAGATCGCAGCAAGGCTGACCCCACTCACTGAAGATCTGTTCCACTACTGACAGATTCAGAGACCACTCATAAGGCATCAGAATGGTCCGACTTAGCCTGTCTGCTAGGATATTAGACCATCCTGGAATGTCCGTTGTGATGTGAAAGCTCTCATGGCCTCACGACAAAGGGGGTAAGATCTGGTCCCTCCATGTTTGTTGATATACCAGACCACTGACATGTTGTCTGACTGAATAGCAATCATCCCCAGAGGAAGAAAGGCATGAAGGGCCTGCAACGCTAGAAGGACCGGCCTCATCTCTAGGACATTTATGTGCAAGCTGGTTTCTATAGGGGACCACAGGCCATGGACTGTCCTGCCTGAAAAATGCCCTCCCAACCGAGTTGGGAGGCATCCGTGGTCACTGTGGCTTGGGCCGGGGCTGGAACAAAAGGTTGTCTCTACAAAATGTCCAGAGTGCACTTCCACCATATGAGGGACGACTGACATACTCGACTGAGTTAAATTGGATATGTCAATGGCAGTTCTAACAGGGACCACTGTACAGCTAGAGTACACTGTAGAATTTTTAATGTGTAACCAAGCACATGGGAGAAAGTTATGGTCGCCGCCATCGAGCCTAAGGCCCTCAACACTGATTCCGCCATAGGAAGATGAGAATGGTAGATCAGGGAGACATGCATCCTCAGGTTTTGAACTCTCTCAGACATCAGAAATATTTTGCACTGAAGTGTATCTATCCTGGCACCAATGTAGTGAGTGAGCTGTGACAACTGCCATGCACTTTGTGAACACTCTGGGGGCTGTAGAGAGTCCAAAGGGAAGTACTCTGAACTGGTAGTGATTGGCTCCCACACAGAAGCGCAGAAATCTTCTTGATGGCTTGTCCACCTTTATGTGGTAGTACGCATCTTTAAGATCTATGGAGCACATCCAATCGTCTTTTTCCAAAAGCGGGAGGAAAGACTGTATTGTGACCATCCGGAATTTTTGTACTCTCACAAACTTGTTCAATACACTGAGATCCAAAACTGGTCTCCAGTCCCCAGTTTTCTTTGGCACCAAAAATAGTTTTGAGTAGAATTCGGATCCTATCTGGTCTGGAGGGACTATCAGGATAACTCTCTTTCTTAGCAATTTTTCTATCTCTAGTGCTGCTTCTTCCCTCTGACTGGGTAGAACGTCGGGAAGATTTTTTGAAGGGACGGGACAAAGATCAAAGGGGATATGATAACCTCTGGTTATAATCCTTTGTACCCAAGAGTTGGTGGTGATGGTTAGCCAAGCAGAAGGATACAAGGAGAAATGTCCCCCAACCACCTCCAGAGGAAAGAAGAGCTCTGGTAGGATTGACCAGGGAAAGAATCCCTGGAACCCTGGTTATGCGGACCCCCTCTGCCCCGAAAGGAGTGTCTTCCCTGTGAGTTTCCCCCTCTGCCTCTGGGGGAGAACTCGGCCCATGTGTCACGGAAAGGGCCCTGAGATTTCTTGAACCATATCTTCCCACTCTTTTGGTTTCGGAAGAAAGCACATTGAGGGGAAGAATAACAGACACCTAGGGCAGAAAGGGTCTTACCATCCTGTTCACATCTGGCCAGTGTGCTTTTAAACTTTGGGCCCAAACAACGAGGAGGCCTCAATGGGGGCATTAAGAAAGCAATACTTAAAGGGTTCCACAAAGTTGCATAAGTGCATCCAGGCATGTCGTCTCAAGACTGCAGCTGAACCCACTGCTCTAGCTGCTCCATCTGATGCATGAGATACCGGTCGCATAGAGGAGTTAGATATAGACTCAAGGGTGGCCAGCTGAGAGGACACTTTGTCACAGACCTCATCAGACATGGCACCAGCCAAGGTTTCAGAGAGCTCAGAAACCAGATCCCTTTGAAGCCTGGTAAAATGTGCCATATAATTCAGGGACCTGATAGCAAAGGTCGCTGAAGCAAAGGTATGCTTCCCTATTCTGTCCAGGGCCCGGGACTCTTTGTTAGGCGGATGGACAGTCTGGCTTTCTTCTTCTGCCAGATCCTTTTTTGTTGCGGCTGCCACCACCAAAGCATCCACAGGAAGACCTTTGGACCAATGGGGATCCGAAGCAGGAGGGGACAACATCTTATCTGGCCTCCGGGGAATAGCTTTGATGGTATTAGGAGCCTTCCAAGCACGCTGCACGATGAGCCAGACAAGTTCATCGGCAGGTGGATTAACCCAGGAGGTAGGGGGCCGGGCGCGGAAGACCTGCAGGAACACAGATTCCTCAGAGGTCGGATTAGAGGCTGCCAGTCACCTCTCTGTTTCAGGATTTCGAGGATATCACCAAAGGATACCTCAGAGGGTGACCGAGGGGATCCTTCCCCCTCATCAAAATCTGTGTCTTCGGTGAGGAACTCCTCTGTGGAGTCCATGTGCTTCCTCTTACACAAACTTTTCCGGTGGACCTCCTCAGCGGGAGAAGCTGGAGAAGACAGCGGAAAAGGGGATTCCTGACGGAATATATCCTGCGGCCCTTGCACCCGGTGTCCGGTAGGTGCGACTTGTGAAACCAGTGTACCAGAGGAGGGCAGAGGTATAGACAGTCTGGTATCGCCAGCAGCAGTGAAAGCCTTCTCCATCAGTTGGAAGGCTGGTCCAGAGGAGTGCATGTCTAGGACAGAGGTCACCCCTCTCGTAAGTGGCTCAGCCTGCCGACCAGGAGTCCCTGGATGGCTGTGGAGCAGCAAACTATGCGTGTCACAACTGACATCCTGGGTTGTAGCAAAACTTTCCTGCCATGAAGGCAACTGCGGTTCCTTAGTGAGATCCATAAAGGGAACCGCAGAAGGGGAAGACTGTGCTATATCCATGGACTTCAAAGGCAATGAAGGAGGAGAATAAGAAGGGGTCTTTGGAGATGGATGATCACCTCCCAAGGAAGGATAGTTCCTGAGGGGTGGGATACCTCTGGCCAAGAGTACCTGGTCCACAAGACGCAATATATCATGTTCGGAAAGGCTTCTAGTGGACCTCATGGAGACTGAGGGAGAAACAGGCCTGGCAGACTCGGTGCCCATTTCATCTGACCGCACCGAGGACAATGGTGCCGAGCGAGACTGGACAACTGTTGTCTACACAGAAGAAGTCATCAGTGCAGAGGTCATGGTCTGCACCGACACAGGGATCAGTGCCGAAGTGGCCGTCAGTGCCGAAGCTGGAACCGACAAAACTGGAGTCAACAATAAAGGCGTTGGTTCCGAGGAAGATCTCGGAGCCGATGCGGTCAAGGTCTGCGCCGACAGAACGGTCAGTGCCAATACAGTCGTAATGGTCTGAACCGAGATGCCCCTCGGTGCTGATATATAGATGGCTGCAGGAGAAAACGGAGCCGAAATCACTAATGGAGCCGAAGGCCTCGGTGCCGAAGGTCTACGTACCGAAAGCACTGGGGATGACTGAGTAGGCTCTGGAGCCGAAACTTTAGTCTTTTTAGGTTTTGGTTGGCGGGAGTCCCCAGCCAGGGATGAAGGCAAAGATTTAGCCTTAGTAGGAACATCCAAGGTTTTCTTATGGGCTCTAGGTGGGGTTGAGGCCTCCGACCCAGAAATAGCCCCTGAAAAAGGAGATTTTAGAAGTCCCTTCAGTAACAGCTTGTTTTTCCTTTCCAACAAGGTTCTATTAGAAAAGTTCTCACAAATAGTACAGGATGGGTTAACAGACAAATGGGAAGCTCTCAAACAATAAACACACAAGGAGTGTGCATCAGAAGTAGGCAGCTTGTGCCCACAATCAGAACACTGCTTAAACCCCAGACTACACTGCTTAAACCTCAGACTATCTTTCTTATCTGCCATGACAGCAAATTAATTAATTAATAGAAAAGTTACCAGCAATGGTACAAGAGAGTACCCGAAGGTATGAGAGAAAAGGGAAAAGGATTACCAACGATGGTAAAGAGAGAATACCGCGCGGTAAAAGTGGTAAAGAAAGAAGCAGAAAAACCTGAGGAAATGATGAAGGCTAGATGCGATGGGGTAAGAGACAATAAAATATGAACTTTTCTGACAGAAACGTAATCTGTAAAACTATTAAACAACAATTGACTGTACTTGGCTCAAGAGAAGTAGCTTGACACGCCCGAATGGCAACGTGACAAATGAAATCTGGGGTAAAAGGAAGATGGGAATTGTGGGTAAGAGTTTAGCTCGAGAGTTTGAAGCTGACACGAGCTTGGAAAATGGCCGGCTCGGTTCCTAGCTCTGAACCGATACCCATGTGTAAGGAATGAACGAAGATTAACAATATCAGATCATATATTTTAGCACTCTGAAAAAAAAAGTAACCTACTAGGGAGTCTACTTTCAACACACTTGACTGCAGCCATATCCTTCCCAATGCACATTAGTATTTCCTGGCTGTGAGCAAGAACACAGTGCGGGGGGAGGGGTTTAATGCAAATATCTCCTGATAAATACAATAAAATTAATATGGAGGCGATGCAGTGGTGCAGCTGTTTGTGTTGTCACTTCACATCAAGAGGTTCTCGGGTTCAATTCTCAGCTGGGATGCCGTCTGTGTGGACTCTGCATGTCCTCCCTGCATTCACGTGGGCTTCCTCTGGATGCTCTGGTATTCTCCCACATTCCAAAGACATGCATCTGGAGCGTTTCTCCCTAGGGTTACCACCTGTCCCACTTTGTGAGGGACAGTCCCTCTTTGGACAGTTGTGTCCTGACAAAACATATTAAAAATGGCAAATGTCCTGAGATTGTAGGACATAATTATGTCCCATAGTTTATGTAATAGTTGCATAAAATAGTTATTTCCGTATCTAAAATACCTAAATGTTACAAGAAACAGAATAAGCAACTAAACTGCTACAAGAATAAGCTTTTATTTAGGCAAAAAAGTTAAGTATTATCCTTTGTACTGACAGTGGGTATGTGTTGGCCTGTAAAATCTTATGTGTGTCCCGAAAATGTCCCACTTTGGCCATTTGAAAAGGTGGCAACCCTATTTCTCCCCGGCCCTCAACTGAAAATGGGCTCTTTCCATTCAGACTTTCCCAGTAAAAAGAAGTTATGTTCTTACCATAATGTTCCGTCTGTGTTGTTGATCTTCATTCATTCATTACTGATGGGTGTCTGTTCTGTCCTCGGAACCAAGTCGGCCATTATGACAAGCTCGTGCCAGCCAAAAAAACTCTTGAGCTAAGCTTTTACCCATACTGCCCCTCTCTACATTACCTCAGATTGAGTTTGCCTGTAAGGAAAGGACAGATTACAGAGAGAAAAGCTGAGGCTTTTTCTGAGTAATTTCCTTATCACAGGATAGGACCATAGCCGAACCTACAAAACCTACATTTTGGAGGGGGGTGGTGGGTTGGTTGTAATGAATGAATGAAGATCAACAACGAGATGGAACGTTATGGTAAAAACATAACTTCTTTATTTGATGTTGTTAATCTTCATTCATTCCTTACTGATGGGACAGAGTCCCTAGCTACCTTGTTTCCTGGGAGGCCCTATGGAAGAATATTCCCGAGTACCATTGAACCAAAGAAGGTTCTCCCCCCTGGAGACCATATCCAATTTGTAATGCATGATAAAGGTATGAGGAGAGGCCCATGTTGCTCCCGCACAAATGTCATCCATGGAAGCTCTTGCATGGAAAGCAACAGATGTTGCAACTGATCTTGTGGAATGTGCTTTGATCTTAGAAGGTATAGAAAAGTACAGTTTTGTACCTACCATAAATGTAGATGTTCGAGGATCCACATTGCTGCAGTCGGACTGATGTCAGCATATCCTCAGTCTTTTCTTGCCCCAGATGTCAGAAGACCCTAAAAGACAAGGCCTAAACCAAAACACCAAAAAAAAAAACCCTGCACCAAACATATATACAATATATACAAATTTACAAGAATATAGCCTAACCCACACCACCACCCCTAAACACAGAGGGAGAGGGGGGAGTAAATTGGGACTGCAGCAATGTGGATCCTCGAACATCTACATTTATGGTAGGTGCAAAACTGTACTATGTTCTTCATTCCACATTGCTGCAGTCCTAACCATTGGGTAGAATCCCAAAGCAGAGGTAAGGGAGGCTGGCAAATCATAAGGAAGCAGGAGCTGTCAACATGCCTTGCAAAATAGCTGTGGCAAAACCAGCCCTAGATTTAGAGTAGAGAGGAAGGTGGTAATAGAAAGTATGTACTGAACTCCAAGTAGCTGCCTCCAAAATATCTAGAAATGCTGTAGAAGTGGCAGTAGCCCTAGTGGAATGAGGCCTAATCCCAGCTGGAATCTCCTTGCCATGATGGGAATAACAAAATGAAATGCAAAACCCAATCCACTTAGAAATAGTTTGCTTAGACACAGGCTTGCCCTGAGAACTCAAAGCAAAAGAAACAAACAACTGCTGAGACTGCCTGAAATCCTTAGTCCTGCTTAAATACTATGTACATCCAAAGTTCCCTTATTTTGGGGATCTGCATAGAAAGTAGGCAAATGAATAGTTTGGTTTAAAGCCACACTAGAAACCACCTTAGGCATAAAGGAAGGATTAATGGAAAATCAAAAGGCACTGCCATAAGGGCCTGCAACTCAGAAACCCTTCTTGCAGAAGTAATAGCCAACAAAAAGCAGTCTTCCATGACAAGTATTTCAATTCAGCAGAGTAAGTTTTCCAACACAAAATTGAGATCCCAAGCAGGAGTAGGTCTTATATTCTTTGCCCCTCTAAGAAACTGCTTGAACAAAGGATGCGAAAACAATGGTGGGTCACAATCATGCATGAATCTTAATGGAAGAGAAGGACAAACCTTTGTCCAATAACTCAGTAAGATATTGAAGAGCCACACTCAAATTAGGCTCAGAAATCTCCAAATTCTTTGCTGCACTCCAAAATAAAATCTCTTCCATTTTACACTTTCCTTGTACTAGGTCTTCTGGCTTCCATAATCACATTTAAAACTTGTTGAGGAAGTTGAGACCTGCTGTGTTTCAAAACAGAATATGCCAGGCTGTTAGATGAAGAGAGTGAAGCTTGACATTGAGTAGGTGAGGTAAAGGCCATGGAGGCTTCCTTACCAGACTCCTTAGTAGTGGGTACCAGTGTTGCGAGGCCAATCTGGAGCTATTAAAATCATCCTTGGCTTGTCTTGTCTGACCTTTAAGAGCACCTTTGGGAGAAGAGGCAGAGGTGGAAAGGCATACACATGAAGATTTTTCCAACTGAAAGAAAGAGCATCCACTTTCCAAGCTGTGTGATGAAACCCCTTTGTGCAAAACTTTGGCAGCTGGTGGTTTAGTGGAACAGATCTATGTCTGGAGTTCCCCATGACACTGTCAATTTCTGAAATACATGAAGATCCAGTTTCCACGGGATCCATGATTTGTCTGCTTAACACATCTGCTAAGGAGTTCTGTGCTCGGCAGAAACCTTGCCTGAAGAGTTAGTTGCAAGCTATAAAATCATTGCTTGCCTGCATAGAGGATAAGAATGTGTTCCCCTTGTTTGTTGATGTACCACATGACAGTTGTGTTGTCTGTTAGAATCAACACCTGCCCGGAAGCAGCAACTCCTTGAAAGCCATTAATGCAAACTGGACTGCTAACATCTCCTTCATGTTGATATGTAGATGCAGTAGTCTGGCAGGCCACTTGTCTTGTATCCACTTTCCATTTAGATGGAGGCATCTGTCGTTAAAATCTTTGTTTAGGTGACATTCCTGAGCCCACCACAAAAATTCTTTTTGGATGCAAGGTATTATTTGAATGACAGTGTCCAAATCCTGGCAGTGCTGTGTCCATACATTTTGAGATACCATTGCAGCTTCCTCATATGCAGTTTGGCATTGGGAAGCACCAGAATACAAGATGCCATGAACCCTAAGGCTTGAAGGACTGTCCTTGCAGTCAGCCCGGACTGAAGAGATAGTTGGTGGAAATAACTGGAAAGATTCTTTTGTTTGTCCGGGGTTAAAAAGGCCATCTGGGCTGCTGTATTCAGTCTCACACCCAGAAAGCACATGTCTTGAGAGGGTACTAGACTGGACTTTATTTCGTTCACAGAATACCCTAGGCATCTTAGCACTGCTATGACATATTCCAAATGCTGTAGGTGGTCTTCGGATAGATTTGAATTCCTTTTAGCCTGAAGTAAGCTATCACTGGAGCCAGAACCTTTGTGAATACTCTGGGCAGTAGATAAGCCAAAGGGCAATGCAGAGAACTGATAATGAGAATTTCCCTTTCTGCAACTTAGTCTTATAGGCACATGAAGGTAAGCTTCCTTGAGATCTAAAGTTACCATCCAGTGATCTTTGCCCAGCAGAGGTAAAAGCTGTTGTAACATCAACATTTTGAACTTGGGAATGTCCAGATAAGTGTTGAGGATAGATAAATCCAAAATTGGTCTCCACGTGTTCCCCTTCTTTGGTACTAGGAACAGGCGAGAATAAAATCCTAGGCCTCTTTCTGGTACAGGGACTGGCTGAATGGCCCCTATTTGGAGTAACAGAGAAATTTGCTGGTGAGCCTCTTTTCTTTGTGGAGGAGGAACGTCTGGCATGCCTTTGAATGGAAATAAAACCTGTAACCGTGGTGAATGATATCCAAAACCCATCTGTCTTGAGTAATTAAATCCCAATTTTCTTTGAAAAGAGACAGCCTTCCTCCCAAAGGAGCTGCCAGACGAGAATGTACTGGCAGCTGAAATCATTGGGTCTGTTGCCCTCACCAGAAGTCTGAGCAGGAGAACTCCCTGTTCTAGGCCTAAAAGAACCTTGAGCTCTGCCCCTACCCCGTCTAGACCTACCCCTAGACTGGGAATCATAAGCAGGATATGTCCATCCCTTAGTAGGCCAATTTCTGCTAAACTTTGGAGGTTGCACCTGCAAAAAATCTTTAACAGTCTGCATAGACTTAGCCTTGTCCTCCATTTTCTTTAAAACTGCTTCCACAGGCGAACCAAACAACACATCAGACTGTAAAGGAGCATCTAAAATCCTTGTCTTAACATGCTCAGCTAAATTCTGATCCCTCAACCAGAAGAACAGAACTAGTGGCAGCCACCCTCGAGGAGGCCTGCACAGCATCAAAACCACATTGCAAAGAATGCTTACCCACTTGTTCAGACACATGAACTAAATCATGCAACTCTTTACATTCAATACCTTCCGCCAGAGCATCCACCTTAGATTTCAATTGTGTAAGGAGATAATTTTGATATTTTAGCATGTGAAACTGACAATTCAAGCCCTCATGGCTAAAGTGGAAGAAGTATACACTTTCTTTCCCCATCTATCCAAAGCCCTTGCCTCTTTATCAGTGGGAACAGGATTTTTAACAACAGAGGCCTTAACACCTTTAGGCCCCTGAGAAACAGTTTCCGGGTCTGCCCTAGGACTCTTAAAAGATACTTATGAGCTTCAGGCACCCTATAGTACCTATCAGGTTTAACAGGGGCAGGAGGCAAAGAATCAGGGTTCAGGGAAGCCTCTGCAAAAACATCTTCCACCACATTCAACACAGGAGGTATAGCTAAGGGCCTATGCTGGGGTAAAACAAGAATTCCCTAAGCCTCTTCCTGGAATCAGAGAAATCTTGGCCTTCCCATTTAAAATGCTCCCTCATGGAATGCAGAGTCTCTGAAAATGAGAAATCCTCAGGAGGAGAAGCTGAAGGAGTGGAATCATCCACATCAGAATCAGAATAAGGAGGATACTCCTGCACGTCTTCAACCGAAGACTCAGAAGCCTCAGAACACTGTTCAAAACTCTCAAACTCAGGCTCCACCCTAGGCCTCTTATCAGGAGGGTTCATAGAACATCTAAACATAGTAATCAAATCCTCTGCCATTTTAAGCATATGTTTCTTAGGCACAGAACCTGAAGTGCTAGGAGAAGCCCCACTGAAGCTAAACTTGGCCTACCCCTCAAAGAAGTCTTGGAGACAGAAACCACCTTAGGAATAGAGGGAAGAACAGCTGCCTGAGAAGCTCCCTCAGCCTGGCCTACCTCCTGAGAGGGCACATCCTGTAACAGTAAAGTCTCTGCCTGAGACTCCAAAGAAACTCCTGGCAAAACCTGTGACTCCACTGAGCCTTCTAAAGAAAACACTAACCTGGCACAGTCTAACCTTCTAAGCAAGGTATACACAAAGTATGATAATCCAATACAGTTATTCACTTTTTCTGACATCAACTTTGATTCGGTCTGAAACTCCGACTTCAGAAAATTTCAAACCTGCACTAGCAAAACTGCTTCTGCATCGGACCAGACTGGACAGCGGACTACCCAATGGTTAGGACTGCAGCAATGTGGAATGAAGAACATCCTTGTTATGTTGATAAATAAAGGAAATGCAATCTCTCAACCACTTAGATAAGGTAACTTTGAACACTGATTTTTCCCAATTTTGGGCATGAGTAGGATACAAATATGGATTTAGATCTGATGAGATAAAAACGTAGTTGTCTGTGCACATCAAGCAAATGCAATGAATCTTCTCCTTTATTAGAGAAATTTGACAAGAAGACTGGTAGAACATTCATTTCATTAATAGTCAAATCACAAATAACCTTAGTGATGCACGTCCCTATGGAAGACCACATAGGGACGTTTTATACACAAGGCTTGCAACTCAGAAAATTCATCAAGCTGAAGTAAAGGCCACCAAGAATAAGGTTTTCCAGGATAAAAATTGTAAGTCAAAATTGGCGGCAGATTCAAATGGGGAGCAAGTCAAGGCTTGTAGACCCAGAATCACATTCCATAGCTCAATCAGTTGTTTGAAGGGGGGGGGGGTTCCTGATATGTAAAACTCCCTTCAAAAAGGTTTAACACACATGATGAGAGATCAAGGAGGAGCCTTCAAAACCATTGTGGAAGTTAGAAATTGCTGCCAGGTGTACTCGAATGGAAGAAACTGCAGCTCCAGAGTGAAGGAAATTAGATAATCTAAAACCATGGATAGCAGTGCCGAAAAGGGATTTATTCCTTTTTCACGACAGCAACTAATGAATCTCTTCCATTTGCTGAGATAAAGTTTCCTGGTGTATGGTTTATGGGAAGCCAGAAGAATGTGATGAACAGGGGAGGACAGGTTGTTCTGCCTGGCAATCACCAGAAGTTGAGGAACCAAGCTGTCAGCCTGAGGTTCAATAAATTTGGATATGTCAATCTCAGTGGATGCGACAGTAGTTCTTGAGTTGGATCCAGAATCCACTGTTGCTGTAGTAGGTGAGGCCAAAGGAAGGGAAACCAAATTTGTCAAGGCCAGAAGGGTGCAATGAGGATTACTCATTTTCAACCAACAAGCCTTCATAAAGAACTGGGGGATCAGTGGGAGTGGAGGGTAAGCATAAAGAGGTCCCATGGGGCAATTGTGTACAAGAGTTTCCCTTGGGGACTCCCCCTTCAGGGGAATTAGGGCAAGGTCCCACACAGCAACCCAAACCAGGGTCAAATAGTTAGAAAATACGAAGTTCCACAACCACTGCACCACTATTCACCAAGGCAACGAAGTTCACTTATGAAAACCAGTTTATTGTTACAAAAAACAGACTTAGCGCTTTCACCATTAAAATGGCATCCTCAGAGTCATTTAAAACACTGAAAACTTGTACTTTATATATCCACACACCCAACAAGTTAATCATGACAGCCCCACAGACTCTGAAGTTGAACTTTTTACGTTGCATTCACCTGGGTCTACCATTACGCCAGGACAAAAACCTGGGGTTTCCGTTTCGTACAGTGGAGCTGTTTCTAACTCTAATTTACGTTTGCCAGCAAGTAATGGAGTGTTGCCAGCCGTGCATGGGCTTTCTGGGTCGACGGCGGCTATGCGAAACCAACAGGAGTTAGTCACATGGTTTGAGACACCAGGCTTTGACGGAAATGAAGGAGAGTCTGTTGTTAAGCGTGCAGTATCCTTGACTGTGAGGGAACAGATTTTCAGGTATGAAAAACTTTGCACCAAATATCGAGCCCTTCAGCTTGACAATTTGTTTCTTGCTAAGTCTAGAGAATTGAAACAAGTCCCTAAGGGACTTCGTTTATGGAAATTACCAATGGGTGTTGAGTTTGGTACGGAGGCGTTTAATGAGTTGGTCGTTTTATTCGATCGTACTGGTATGGAGATGCTAGAGGTGATTATCAAGAACAACAACAGTAACACTTGAAAATCACTTGTGGAGACCCAAATGAGGGTATGAGCACAACAGCAATAAATCCAGTAAAAACAGTGGAAAAATACCACTACCGTAGTCAGGATAAAGCCAAAACACCATAAATGAATCCGAAAGAATTTAATTTAACAACAGTAAGTTGGATGCATTGCGTTCAGAAATTTCTAACTTACACTCCAGCATTACTACTGACTTACTATTTTACCAACACCAAGTTAATTTTGATAAAGTGTTAAAAAATATTGAGGTTTTTGTGAACAAAAGTAGGTTGGTCAAACAAAAGAAGTTGACTAGGGATACAAACGACTATGCCAATAAATGTGCTTATCCGCCTGGGCGAAAGATGGGTTTTTATCAGCCTAGACTCAATGTGGAAGGGCCTGTTGTTAATGACAGTGACGACAATGTTTTCAAACCTATCAATGACCATAGGTTCATAGGTTCATACTAGGCTATCTGCCCAAGGGCATTTATAAGCCTAGCCCATAGTTATTTGGCTTTCGCCACCCCTTTAGTTTGAATAAAACTATGCCTATTATTTTGCTGTGCCTCTGTCAAGCAGTGACACTGAAGTAATCCCTGGGGTATATCTGCGATCTCCCATCCATTGGTCAAGATTCCTCTTAAACAAGGCCAGCGAGGTGCTCTGCCTCACATGTACCGGGATTTTGTTCCACAGCATAGGGAGTCTCTGGGTGATGAATCTGTCCCCCCAGCACGTTCTATTAATAACCGTGTCAAGGTTTAAGTCTCCTGCCCTTGTGGTTCTGAGGGATCTAGATTTTTTGAGGTGAAGCATATTCATCAAATCTGGGTTTGACATGGCCTTATATGTCAGACACAGGTCACCTCTGAGCAAGCGGTATGAGACTGAATAGAGCTGGAGTTCTTTCAGTTGGGCAGCATAAGACATATTTTTGAGACCCTTTATCCTTTTGGTGAGAACTTGATTCAGCACATGAGCCTTTTTTGGAACAGTCATACGGCCTTCGGAGGTCGGAAAGACTGTTAAACAGAGGGTGCAAACAGTCGAATTATCAAGAATATTGGGGGAGGGGGGAGTATCGAAATGGTCTGTAAACACAACTGAGGGATGTGTGGGCCATTTTGCAGTTTTTAACAGTGTTATTAATGTTGGAAAAGACCATTTGGATGAAGAGTCACTTGAACTTGTTGATTCAACTGACAATTGCTTGGATGTTGACATGGATGCCCAACATACTGAAATGGGTGACAAGGGATTTTGGGTCAACACACATGTAGGAAACGATTATTGTTCTTCAATTGTTAACAATGAGTCTGTAATTTTAGTCAGCAGTAGCTCAGTTGACAAGCAAGATTTTTTTGAAGTAGAAACTGTTGACAGTAATCATTTGGTTCAGTGTGATACTATAGATGAAGTTGTTTCTAAATGTGATATAGCACAGAAACATGTTTTTTTTATATACAACTACACTGATGTTGACTTAACAGACACTCATTTTGATTTGTTTAGCAAGCATATTAAATTTGTCCCTAATTTTAGGTTGGATACTGCAGAGGTATTGATTGCTATGAGGTTATACATGAGGAGGTTGAATTTACAACTGTACTTTGCTACTGACCAGCAACACAACGAAACTGTCAATAATGGAAGCTTGGTTAGGTTGAAAAGAAAGAGCACCTTTATTCCTCCACACAACCCAGAGATAGTTGTTCTGGAGAAGTTAATGGAGAACGACCTTAGGAGGATTTGTTTGAAAAAAAGTGCCACTCCTGACAATTTATCAGTTGATGAAAGGTTGGTTCTTAAGGAACTGCAAACCTCTAGGCACATTAGATGTATGAAACCTGATAAAGGTGGGGGCATGGTTCTTATGAATACGATTGATTACATTTCAAGTATGATGGAGCTTCTAGAAGATGATAGTACTTACACCAGGGTTTCTGTCAATGAAATTAATTGGGTATACCAGAAGACTGATTTATTTCTATTGGATGCACTATATCAGGGTGTTATTTGTGAAACCGAATACGACTATCTGACTGTAAAGTTTCCTACAATGCCCAATATCTTTGGTATCCCCAAGGTTCACAAAGGGACAGACAAATTACAATTTAGACCAATCGTGGCCGCTAGGGGGTCCAAAACAGAGCCACTTGCAGCATATGTTGATGAATATTCTAAATCAGCATTGGGAGAAGTCTCTCACATTTTGAGAGACTCGTGGCATTGTTTGGAAAGACTAAGGGGATGCAAAAATGATGTCAACTCTTTTGGTTTTTTGACTATTGATGTAGTCAATCTTTTTTCGGTCATTCCACAGGAACTAGGTTTGGAAATGTTTTTTGATAGTCTTAATGCTAGCAAATCTGTTGACAAGGGGAAGATTAATTTGCTTTATGACCTCATGGAAATAGTTCTTAAACACAATTTTATGAAATTTGAGGGTGAGGTTTATCAGCAACAATCTGGGGTTGCTATGGGTGCGAAATGTGCCCCTGTGTTTGCTAACTTAGTTTTGTTAGCATGGGAGAGAGCTCATGTATTTCCCTCAAAATTTAAGCAAAAAATTGTGATGTACAACAGGTTTCTTGATGACTTACTGATTTTATGGGACGGTGATGAATCTAGTGCTGGTGAATTTGTTGAGTATCTTGGTTCCACCACAGAATTTTTAAAATTTACCTATGTGTGGAACATGGGTTGCATCAATTATTTAGATATTACCTTAGTCAAAGAACCATCTGGCTTAACGAGTACCATCTTTAGGAAAGACAGTTACTCGAACTCACTTTTGCACTTTGGGAGTTGTCACCTCTTCCACCAGAGAAAAGGGGTGGCTAAGGGCCAAATGGTGCGTGTTTCTAGACTTGTCAGTGATGACGAGGTATTTAGGAAAGAAATCTACAAATTGATTGGTCTGTTATTGGACCGAGGTTACCCTTTGGAGTTATTGTTGAGAATCAAAAGGGAAGTGTATAAAAACAGAAGGTCTATTTATTCGCCAATTCTTAGAACAAATGGTGACTCTGACTTGATGGTTGCAAAGGGGACCAAAGGGGACAACAAGATGGATGGTTCAGCCTTTATTTTGAGATTTAATGACAAATCAGACAAGATTGGTGCTTGTTTGAGGAGTGAGTGGATTAACGCACTGAGTATTGATACAAAAAGGGTGATTGGTGACAAGCCACTGATTGTTTTCAGCAAAGGAAAAAATGTTAAAACAATTTTGGAGAAGGATGGTAGGTATGTTAAATCCAGAATGACCAAATCTGGATCTTGTAAATGTTGTAGATTTATTGCGGAAGGGGCCTATATTTGTGTACTTGGTTTTGGAAGAACTATAGCTTGTCCAGGAATTTGTAGTTGCAACACTAAGAATTTAGTTTATGTGGCTTCTTGCATGTCCTGTGATGCTTTCTATGTAGGAATGACCACACGAAAGCTCAAGGACAGGATTATGGAACACACTAGGTCAATCAAGAAAAAAGATGCACACAATGCTTTGTTTTTGCACATCAGTCATTGTCCCAATTTTAGTAAGTTTTTGTTCTTTGTAGTTGACAGAGTGCATCATGAGGCAGGGGGAGACATAAAAAACAGGGTAGCCTTTTTAGAAACTGAGTGGCAATTGCGATTAAACGCCATGAGGTACCCTGGTCTTAATGACAACATTTCCCTTAAACCTATTTTGAAACACAAGTCAGCTATTATTTAAGTGTATTACTTCACTACATTCAATAGGAATTGTTTGCCCATTCAAGTAAATTGTCAAATGTTGAATGTTTTACTACACAGCTTTAACAAAATATATGTGCAACTTATGAAACGTGTGTGTGTGGGGAGGGGGGGGGTTATAGTTTATTTCTACAAGCATATTGTTCACAAAAGCTTTTTTAGTCGTTAAAAACAAGCTTTTTGAGTTTTATTTTAACCAGTTTTAATTAACCAATTACGATGTTATGATTAACTTGTTGGGTGTGTGGATATATAAAGTACAAGTTTTCAGTGTTTTAAATGACTCTGAGGATGCCATTTTAATGGTGAAAGCGCTAAGTCTGTTTTTTGTAACAATAAACTGGTTTTCATAAGTGAACTTCGTTGCCTTGGTGAATAGTGGTGCAGTGGTTGTGGAACTTCGTATTTTCTAATTAGGGCAAGGTAGCTGCTGCATTTCTGATCTGTGGGGGATGTGAACAGATTGCAGCAAGGCTGGCCTCAGCGACTGAATATCTTCTTTGCTATGACAGAATTGAGGGACCACTCATGAGCCAGGAGAATACATCTTCTCAACTTGTCTGCAATTACGTTGGAATCCCTGGGAATGTGCGTTGCTATCAGAAAGGTTGGAAGCTATCGCCCATTGCCAAATTCTCATGGTGTCTTGACACAAAAGGTAGGACTTGGTTCCACCTTGTTTGTTGATGTACCAAACTACTGACATGTTGTCGCACTGGATGGCAATTGTTCCTGAAGGGAGAACAGATTGAAATGCTTGCAACGGTAGAAGCACCGCTCTCAGTTATAGAACACTGATATGCAGATTGACTTCTATGGATGACCAAGTGCCTTGGACAGTCTTTCTCTGGTGGTGCTCCCCCCTACCTGATCAGGGAGGCATCCGTGGTCACTATGGCTTTGGGCTGAAAAGGGGAGAAAAGGGGAGAAAGATCGACTATCTGTTCTCTTCTGGCTTCATCCACCAAATTAAGTCTTGTTTGCACCAATTTGTTATCCTGATCTGAAATGTCATGGGGAGATTCAAAGTGGACCACTGCGTTAACAAAAAAAAACCCACTGAAGAAGCCTAATATGTAGTCTTGGCAATGGGACCATTGCTATAGATGTTGCCATGGACCCTAGTAGTTGAAGGACTGCCCGAGCAGGCACTTTGTCCTGACTATCACTCAGAGTTGTGACCTGAGTCTCTGTTAACCATGAAGGGGGAGGTAGACTAGGTGTTTCAAGAGATGTAGGGTGTAATGGATTGCTGAGACTAGTAGATGCTTGCTTGAGGTGGTGAGGAGCCAATCGTCTAGATATGGAAACAACCAGAATTCTTGCAGTCTCAAGTGAGCTGTTACCACTGCCATGCATTTGGTGAACACACTGTGGGGACTGTGGAGAGACCAAAGGGCAGTACGCAGAACTGGTAGTGACTGGCTCCCAGCCAGAAGTGGAGAAATCTTCTGGAGCCCTTGTCCATTTTTATGTGGTAATATGCATCCTGAAGATCTATAGAGCACATCCAATCATCTTTCCCAAGGAAGGGGAATACAGACTGTACCATGACCATCTAGAATTTTGCTTGTTTGACAAATTTGTTTAGGATGGTGAGGTCCAGAAATGGCCTCCAGTCCCCTGGTTTTTTTGGCACTAAAAAAGAACCTTGAGTAAAAAACACATTCTATTTGGTCTGGAGGGACTGTTTGGATGATTCTTTTTTGGTCTGGAGGGACTGTTTGGATGATTCTTTTTTGAAGCAGCTTTTGAATTTCTAGAGCTGCGGATTCCCTTTAACTGGGTGGAACTTCGGGAATGCACCTTAAAGGCCTTGAGAAAATATTCAAGGGAATATGATAATCTCTGGTAATTATCTTCTGCACCCAAAAGTCTGTGGTTATTTTTTTACCAGGCAAAGTGGTGGGTTTACCTTAACATGTGCGTATCGCACAAGGGCGAACAGAAATTTTCCGAAAAGCAGTTTGCAAACGCCGAACGGAAAAAGGTTTGAATGTGCATTGAGCGAATGTATAGTGAGATTCGCTCTTTGCACATTCGACATTCTGGGGCAGATTGCACTATAGTGGGGATCGGAAAATGGTTCCTTTCCCCACTGTAGTGCGATTCCGGAGTTAGAATAATAAAGTAGGGGGGTGTGGGGGTGCAGCCCCCCCTAAAATGGGGGGTGCAGGGGGAGCTTGCCCCCTGCATTATACTTTATCTAATTTTTTTTCGACATTAATGTTCGAAAATCAGCGAATCGGCTTTTTGATTTGCTGATTTTCGAACATTTACAACTGTCGCTGTTTCAAGTTTCGTGGTTACAATTCACTCATATGAGCAATCGCACCACTGTGTTTCGCTGTTATGAAGGTAAACCAAAGTGGTGCAGAGAAAAACTACCCCCGACTGCTTCTAAAGGCAAGCAATCAGGCCACTCTTAAGGAGCGCTGATAGGGCTTGTCCACAGAAAGAATCTCTGGACCCCTGGTTATGCGGACACCCTCTGCCTCTGAAGGGTTATCTTTCAGCTGAATTACCCCCTCTACCCAGGAGGAAAACTCACCACGTCTGTCACGGAAATTACCTTGGGATTTTTTGTACCACATTCTTCCACTCTTCTGATTCCTGGAATAAGATCATTGAGGTGTGGAAAAATGTACGCCTACGACAGACAAGGTCTTACCATCCTTTTCACACCTGGCTAAAGTGTCTTTTACCTTTGGGAGAAAAAGAGAGGTGGCCTCTATGGGGGCATTTAGGAAGGAAAACTTTAAAGGATCTGTGAAGTTACATAGGCATGTCCAGGAGTGACGTCTTCTAACAACGCCTGCACCCGCTGCTCTAGCTGCCACTTTGGTAGAGTGGGCAATCAACCTCATGGACGAATTAGAGATGGATTCAGGGTCGAAAGCTGTGAGGCAACTTTGTTCTGTACCTCATCAGAAACTGCTCCTGCCAGGGTTTCTGAGAGTTCCGAAATTAGGTCTCTCTGAAGCTGAGTAAAGTGTGCCAGATAATTCAAGGACTGGATGGCAAAGGTCGTTGAAGAATACACTCGCTTCCCAAGTCTATCACCTGAGACTCCCTGTTTGGGGGCTGGACAGTAGTGCTCTCCTCGGCGAGCTTTTTAGTGGCCATCGCTACAACCAAAGCATTTACCAGAAGGTCCTTGTACCAGTGTGCATTGTCTTTTGGAGGGGAAAGAATTGTGTCTAGCCTCCGGGGGATAGGTTCAATGGTATCAAGACTCTTCCATGCACCCTGCACGAGTTGGATGAGGTCATCTGTAGGTGGGATCACCCAGGAGGCACAGGGCCATTAAAGCCTGCAAGAATATGGACTTCGCAGAGGAAGGGGTGGTAGACATCCAATCACCCCACTGCTTCAGGATTTCTAAGATGTCTGCAAAGGAGACATCATCAGGGGGTGACCGTGGGGACCCTTCCCCCCTCACCGTAGTCCATATCTTCAGTTAGCGATTCCACTGGGGAATCCACGTGCTTCCTCTTGCACAATCTCTTGCGAGGAACCTCCTTGTTGGGAGCATCCAAGGAGGATCCTGCAGAGGGGAAACCTTGTTGAAGGGTGTCTTGATGTTCCCAAGCCCAGTGTCCATGAGTAGTGGGCTGCGTTGGTTGTGGCTCAGAGGAAGGGAAAGGGCGGATCTCTGGTGCTGGAGGGACCAACAGGCCAGAGCCCTCTCCATCACCTGGAAAGCAGGTCCTCCCAAAGAGGGGTGGGAGCCCAGTACCCAAAAAGACAACCTTGAGACTGGGGTCACACCCCGCTCCAAATAACCTGCTGCCAGGGAGGAAGCCATAGGAGGCTCTGTGAAAGCAACTGGAACTGTGGCAGATGTGCAAAAAGGAGATGCTGTACCGGGGAACATGATACTGACAGACCAGTCTCGGTCCTGAGGATGGCCGGGCTCAGGAAGAGTCAAAGGCCAAAGGGTAGGTTCTGGTACCATGGTAAGGTCTGGTACCGGTAATGAAGAAGCTGGACCGGGGTTGGCATCGGTGACGAATGCTCCAAAACCTGCAAGGAGGTCAAAGGAGGAAAATATTGTGGAGTCTTTGGAGAAGATTTCTTGGCTCCAGATGGGAGGGAGGGTTTGGATGGAGTTGATATTCCTCTGGCCGCCAAGAGCTGATCCACGATCCTCACTATGTCAAGTTCTGAAAGACTCTTGGAGTGGGTGGACATCCCCAAAGGTGAAATAGAGCAGACTAAAAACGGTCTGTAATGCTTGCCAAAAAACTGGTCCACTGAGTGGAAATATCTGGTCTGAGGAGTGATTTCACCTTTCGGCATAGAGATCGAAAGACCAAGATGAAGTACAGGGAGAGGGGAAGTGACCAGATCTGGGACTATTTTTGGTGCCAGAAGGTGGGTCTGTGCCATTGCTGAAGAAATTGTCGGAGCTGTGGTTGGTGCAGGCATAGGTGCCGAAGAAGACGGCACTGGAGCCGGTTGTTGTCTTGGAACCAAAGTTGTTGTGGAGGTCAAAGGGTTAGGCCCTGGTGCTAAGGATATTGCCAATTTGGGGACTTTGAGTTTCAGTTCCAACTGTTTGGTTTCAGTGTCCTTTTTATGTTCTCTCTTAGGAGAGGGTGAGTCTCTGACTCAGAGATATCCTCCACGAAAGGAGATTTCAAAAGACCTTTCACCATTAACTTGTTCTTATGCTCTGCTAACGCAGGGGAGCTGTAGCCTTTGCAAATTTCACAAGGGGGTTTCACAGAAAGATGAGGCATCCCTAGACAGTACACACAGGATGAGTGATTATTTACACTGGGCATTTTTCTATCACACTGATCACAGCGTTTGAAGTCCGTGGTTCATTTTTTATCCGACATATCAAAAGTCAAATAACAGCATTAGTGAAAAAAATACAGTCAGACAGGAAAGTTTTTTTTTTTTTTTTAAACAGAAGAAAGGAAAGAAAAGGACTGCCAACAATGGTAACAGAAATACCCAAGGGGTAAGGGAAAGGCTTGTACCAGCGATGGTACAAAGAGTGCCAAACTTGGCAGAAAAGGGGAGAGGGACATGCAGATACACAAGATTATGCAATTAAACACAGAGGAAAAATAAAAGTTTAAGAAAGGCAATAAATCATTTAAATTAGATTTGAAAAGTTTTAACTGACTTAGCCTGACACATTTTGTCTTGTACATGGCAAACGAGATCTGAGGTAATATGGAGAGAGGCACTGTGAGTAAAAGCTTAGCTCGAGAGTTTTTTGACTGGTGCGCGCTTGTTATAACGGCCAACTCGGTTCCAAGGACAGAACAGACACACATCAGTAAGGAATGAATGAAGATCATCATCATCAGATCAAATGTTGTATAAAAAATAAAAATAACTTTTATAAACAATTGAAAAAAAATCACAGCTAGGGAAACAGATGGAGAGCATACCAATGACAATTTTACAAAACACTTAATGGTTTCAAAGGGCAGGAAGATCTGAATAACAGAGACTGCATACACAGGCATCCAAATTCTTGCGGTAACCTTCACATGACGAGCTTGAGCTGGCTAGTGCAAGGGAATCTGTAGTGCTATCAAAACCAGGCCACTGCTCCTAACTTCATGAGGTGAGTAAGCCTTCTTGTAATCCAGCTAAGGCCTTATTGACTCTCCAGTATTCAATTAGTCTGTTTGTTGTGGAGGGTTTTAGGTCTATTCCTGAATTAAGCCAAACATAAAAGCTGTTGGTTCTCTTTAATCAAGTTCTTTTAGAGTACCACTTCAGTCACATTTAAAGCCCCTTTACCTTTGTTTTATTTTTTAAATAGACTGAAATAATACTAATAGATTAGCAAATATTTACTAAATTTTCTCTCTGTTTTTCTGATAAAATGTTAATTTTTCTTCTCTCTAGCAATACATTACAACATATTACATATGCTTGATGACAGGAACACAGTGGAGCTTATGCATTTATCATGCACTCCACCTCTCTGGCATCACTATCCATAGTCTTTTTCACATGTTCTATGTCATCTGCCTCAAAATTTCCTCCCTAATATTTGCAGTAGTCAGTTCCATGGTTCCACAAAGTACAGTTGTGTACACTTACCATAAATGTAGATGTTCGAGTGCATTCACTGTTGCAGTCATTACATTTGGGTTATCTGCCTGCAGGTAGCCCTCAGCCAGCCTGATTATCAAAAGTCTTGGGTCCTGCGTCAGATGCAGTCTCTTCTTCCATGACGTCAGGTAGTCAGGGGTATAAAGCATGCAGCCGACGCCATTACATCAGTTTTTCTTGCCCCAGATGTCAGGTGCCCCCATAATGGGAAGCAATTATAGACAAGGTTACACCTCCAACAAAAAGCAAATATACCAGAAACCTAAAATACAGTAAACAAGAAGAAAGGTATAGCCAATAGACGTCAGAGGGCTGCAGGCAGGGTAACCAGGACTGCAACAGTGAATACACTTGAACATCTACATTTATGGTAAGTGTACACAACTGTATTATGTTCTTCGTGTTTCACTGTTGCAGTCATTACATTTGGGTAGATTCCCAAAACTAAGGAAGGGAGGAGACAGTTATAGAGCATTAGGACCAGCTATTAAGCCCTGCAAGACTGCAGTGGCAAAACCAGCTCTGGTTTAGAAAAAATAGGCAAGTGGTAATGCTTGGTGAAGGTATGTACAGAGCTCCAGGTAGCAGCTTCTAGGATGTCCCTGGTAGGAACACCGCTGAAAAAGGCTGTTGAAGTAGATGCAGCTCTGGTGGAATGTGATCTTATCCCCTGTGGGGTAGGTTTTCCATGGTGCTTATAGCAGAAATTAATGCAATGGCCTAATCACTTAGAAATGGGTTGCTTTGAAATGGCCTTCCCCTCTGTCCCTGCATCAAAGGCAACTAGCAGCTGTTCAGTTTTCCTGAGAGGCTTGGTCCTGTCCAAATAAAATTTAAGTTGTCTGTGCACGTCCAAAGAGTGCAGTATTCATTCTCCTTTGTTCTGTGGATTAGAAAAGAAGGTTGGCAAATGAATGGACTTGATTAAGGGCCACACTGGATACCAGCTTGGGCATAAAGGAAGGATTGGTCCTGAGGGACACCCTGTCTGCATGGAAGATGATGAAGGGCTCCACTGCCATGAGGGCTTGTAATTCAGACACTCTTTTTGCTGAAGTGATGGCTAGAAGGAAGGTTGTTTTCCAAGAAAGGAATTTCAACTCTGCAGATGCAGCTGGCTCAAAAAGTGGTAGAGTGAGCTTTTCAATGCAAAGTTGAGGTCCCAGGCTGGAGTGGGGGCTCTCCTGGGTGGTCTTAAATTTTTGGCCCCTCTGAGGAATTGCTTCACCAGAGGGTGAGAGAAGAGGGGTGGGCTCAGTATTTTAATGTGTTGAAATGGCTGAGGCATGAATTTTAATAGATAAGAAGGAAAGTCCCTTGTGGAGTATTTCTGTTTTGTATTGAAGAATATGCGGTAAGCTGGGCACTGCTGTGCCCATCCCCGGAGTCTGGCTCCAGGAACAGTATCGTTTCCACTTTTCAGCATAGGATTTTATAGTAATAGGCCTCCTTGCCTTCAGAAGGACATCCAGCACTTGCTTACTGAAGGATGGTATTGGAGAGCTCAGGTAATTAGCCAGGCTGCAAGGTTCAGGGTTTGAAGCTGGGGGTGCAGAATCTGGTCCTCCTGCTGGGACAGCAGGGAAGGGGTCTATGGCAGGTGCCATGGTTCCAGCAGTGACATACTGCGCAAGAGGGGCTACCAGTGTTGGCGTGGCACGTCTGGTGCAATGAGAATTGTCCTTGGTTTGTCCTGTTTGATCTTTAGCAGAACTTTTGAGAGGAGAGGCAGAGTGGGAAAGGCATAAACTGAGAGGCTTTCCCAGGTGAAGGACAAGCTATCCGCTTTCAAAGCTTCTCTGTGGGGAGTCCTTGTGCAGAATTTGTCCAGTTGGTAGTTCTGAGGGGAGGCAAACAGGTCTATCTCTGGGCTCCCCCATTTGTTTCTCAAAATGTTGAACATCTTTGGTTCCAGTTTCCACTCGTGTGGGTCCATGAGATTTCTGCTTAGGTCATCTGTCAGTGAATTTAGCTTGCCTGGCAGGTATTGAGCTTGTAGGTGCACTTGGCAGCTTAAGGCTATGTTCCACAGAGTCGTGGCTAGTCTGCAGAGAGGGTACGAGTGGGTTCCCCCTGCTTGTTTCTGTACCACATAACAGTGGTGTTGTCTGTCTTTACCAATAATTGTCCTGGAAGAATGTAGTCCTTGAAGGCTGTCAGAGAATTCTGTACATCTAACATTTAGTTTTGATTGATATGCAGGTGCATTTGACTTGGGTTTCATTTGCCCTGACTACACTGTCCTGCCAAGTGAGCCCCCCATGCATAGTCTGATGCCTCTGTTGTTAGGGTTTGGGCAGCAGGGGGTAGAATGAATGGCAGTCCCTTGTTGTGGTAGCAGGCCTCTGCCCACCAAAGGAACTCTGTCCTTACACAAGGAATGATAGGAATCATTGATTCCAGGTCCTGAGAATGTTGACACCATAGGCTTTTTAGATACCATTGTAGTTTCCTCATATGCAGTCTTGCATATGGAATTAGTAGGATGCAAGAGGCCATGAACCCCAGGGTTTGCAGGATTTTCCTTGCAGATAGCTGGGTCTTTGTGGTCAGTAGTTTGAAGTAGGCTGTCAAATAAACTTGTTTCTCTGGCATGAGGTAGGCCATCTGGGAAGCTGTGGTCAAGCTTGCTCCCTGGAATACAATTTGTTGACAGGGTACTAGGTGAGATTTCTTTCAGTTTATGGTGTACCCCAGTGAGGTTAGCAGTTTCTTTACAAATGCCAGATGATTTAATAGTATGTCCTGGCTTTCTGCCTGAATTAGACAATCGTCCAGGTATGGGTATATTTGAATATTTCTTTGCCTGCAGAATGTAATGACTGGAGCTAGGCACTTTGTTAACACCCTGGGCACAGTAGATAAGCCAAAGGGCAGTGCAGAGAACTGATAGTGCATGTAGCCTGCTCTGAAGCGTAGGTATTTTCTGCAAGATTCCCTTATTGGGATGTGCAGGTAAGCTTCCTTTAAGTCCAAAGTTGCCAACCAGGCATTTCTGCCTAGCATGGGAAGCAGCTGATGAAGAGTTAGCATTTTGAATTTGGGGATCACCAAAAAGGTGTTTAGAATAGACAGGTCCAGGATAGGACACCAGGAGTTGTCTTTTCTGGGTACCAGAAAAGTCTTGAGTAAAAGCCTTGCCCCCATTCCTCTGCTGGGACAGGCTGAATAGCCCTGATACTTAGAAGTGAGAGAACCTGCTGTTGAGTCTCTGCCCATTGATTTGGGGGTAGGTCTGGACAACCATTTGGGGTTGGTAAGGAGTGAAGTGGAATGTGTATCCTTGGGAAACTATATTTAAAACCCATTTGACTTGGGTAATGAGTTCCCGGTTTTTTGCATGCAGGGCGATCTTTCCCCTAAGGGAGCAGACAGTTGAGCAGGGCTTGGAAGGTTTAAGGTTAAGTCATTGTGAAAGTTTACCATAGGGGGGTGCCTCACTACTTCCAGTTTTGGAAATGGGAGCCCCCCCCCCACTACTTAGGCCTGTGAGTACCTTGAGACTGTAGCCTAAGTGGTTTGCTGTTCCTGGGTTTGGACTGAGAAGGCCTGGAAGAGACAGGAAAGGACCAATTCTTAGAAGGCCAATGCCTACTAAATCTGGGAGGTTGTACTGGCAGGAAATCTTTAACAATTTGCATAGATTTAACTTTTTCCTCCATCTTTTTAAGAACTACTTCTCCTTTGTTGCCAAACAGGAGGTCTTGGTTTAAGGGAGCATCCAGTAATTCAGCTTTAACAAGATCTGGCAAACTTTGCTCCTTAAGCCAAGCATGCCTTCTAAGAACAGACCCAGTGACAACAGCCCTGCAAGATGCTTCTAAAGAGTCAAAACCACATTGCAAAGTATGTTTACCAACTTGTTCAGCAGAATGCATTAAATCCTGTAATTCTTTATTTTCAGCACAGTCAGGAATCAACATCATTTTCTGTTTAAGTAGTCCAATAATATGCTGCTGATACTTTAACATATGAAACTGGCAGTTTAAGGCCCTAATGGCCAAAGTAGCAGAAGTGTATACCTTTCTTACCCTATCTGTCCAGGGCCCTGGAATCTCTATCAGAGGGGGTAGGTTTTTTGGCAGTAGTAGCCTTAATGCCTCTGGATCCGCAGTAGGATTCTTAAAGAGAAACTTGTGAGAGTCAGGTACTCTTGTAATACCTGTCAGGTTTCCTGGGAGCCGGAGGTAAAGTGTCTGGGGGCCAGGCTAGATTCCAAGAAGGCATCATCTACAATGTCCAGAACAGAAGGGATAACTAAAGGCCTGTGTTGAGGTAGGGGTAAGAATTCCCTAAGCCTCTTTTTGGAGTCAGAGTAATCCTGGCTTTCCCAGCGGAAATGCTCCCTAAGAGTGTGCAAGGTTTCACCAAAAGAAAAATCTTCTGGAGGGGAAGCAGAGGGTATGGAGTCCTCTGCATCAGAATCCTCATAGGTAGATAAGGGCAAGTCCTGGTCAACAGAAGAAATTGAAATTTCAACATCCTGATCAGAAGAATCAGAAGGAAAATCAGTTCTAGGTCTCAGAGGGAGAGAAGGCTGGCTTCCCTTAGAGTAATAAGGTCTTCAGCCATTCTTATTTGTTTTTTAGTCATACGGGCCTGACCATGCGGTTTGGACATCGGTTTTCTAGGTGAAACTGGCGACTAGCTTAACGGAAGCGTCATCGGCAGCTTTGGAGCTATGCGGTCTGTCTCTGTCTTTATTTTAACATTTTTTCAGAATGTTGGTAGTCAGATGGCTTACCTAAGCCATTTCTGGATAATTAAACAGAGTACTGAAACAGTTTGCTGGAAAAATGGACCGATGGTGAATAGTTCGAGGATTGAATAAAGCATAAAACCAACAGCGAGGGATGTCGTGGTCTGGGCCTAGGTAAGGAATGCAGTACGAATAAAACGCTTTATGAGGTATTTGCTTTCCACAGGTAATACAATTATTAACGTTTAACTTACATCTGTTTAGAGCAAGAAGAAGGATCCCCAATGGGGTACTTAGCTTTTTTGAAGACTTCGGTTCTGAAACTCGAAAATGAAAATTTCAGGAGTCGGCCGACCGGCACTTGCGAATTCCTTCTGCTTCAAGCACCGCACGGCAAGAAAGAGTGATGTAATGGCGTCAGATGCATGCTTTATACCCCTGTCTACCTGACGTCATGGAAGAAGAGACAGCATCAGACGCAGGACCCAAGACTTTGATAATCAGGCCTGCTGAGGGCTACCTGCAGGCAGATCACTCAAATGTAATGACTGCAACAGTAAAACACGAAGAACATCACTCAACGTAAAAAATTACTTTTCATTATCCTGAGACTATTTTCTACAATTTGCCATCTGAACGTCATCCCTCCAATTCTGTCTTTCATGTTCAGAATTATACCATTACATCCTCATGGAATATCTTGTGCAACAATGCCAAGTCACCATATCTATTCTAGTCTCAGATGAGATGATCTTTAGGTACTATAGCCTCTGGTCAGTCTTTCACTTGCAACCCATGGATTTTTCTGGTAACTTGATAGTTTTACCTCTGGATTTCTACCAGCAGCCTAATGTTTCTTTTTTCAATGTCCTCCAGAAATACATAGAGTGCTCAAAGTTTGGTCTAACAAGAGTCCTGAAAAGTGGAAAATACTCTGCTTCTGGAGTTTAATCCCCTAAGGAAGAAAAACAAAATTCTGTATGCTGTTGTATCTGCCTTTTCACTCTGTTCATGGTGATCCACTCCTTGAAGGCTTACTGTGGCCGAGGCGCTAGAGAGAGAGAGCAAACTTTTTTGTCTGTTTCATCAAGAGAGCTAATAAATTTACCTAGTTTTACTGGTCTTGTGGTTTTCATTCGTGGATCATTTTCCTGCTCTGACACCATCAGTTTTACTCTCCCAGATAATACTTCACACAACTGTTGTTACAGCCTAACTACAATACTTTATTAATATCTGCAGTGATCTCAGTTGGCACATTTCCACCCATATTATCAGCATTTGGAAGTCTTTCCATATACTCTGCCCCCCCAACCTTAACTGCTTTGTGCCACCAGCAAAGAAAGATTAGTTGTGTAAACTCTTAACATAACGATGAGGGGCCCTTCTCTTCTCTGTTGCCGAATTCTTCACATAAGGGATGTCATTGCAGCAGGCAACACGGCACCGGCCAGCATTCAAAAGTCTTTCACTATTGTAGGATGTGTGGTATGTTGCAAGCAGGCTGCTGTCACACATCGGCTATAAAAGTGATGTATGCATGCATCTACCTCAGAAATGAATGCCCTACAAGGAAGCGAGCCTAAGGAAGGTAGGGTATGAACATCCAAGGAAAGGAACCAAACACCAGAGGGGAAGGAGTGAGGGACGGGAATACTGCAACAGTGAAGAGAAGGACATCTATCGTTATGGTAAGATTTTACACAACTATTCTATGTCCTCCTATTCATCTGTTGCAGTATTCTTAACATGAAGGAGAGTGCAAAAGCTCATGAAGAGAGGGTGGAGAAAGAAGCACTAGAGGTTTCCCAAGAACCCATGGAGTATGGCTCTGGCAAACCCTGCTCCAGACCTAGAAATGCCATGCATTTCCAATGTTTAGTGAAGGCATGTACAGAGGTCCCTGCAGCTGCTATGAGAAAAGAGCTAGTATCCAATCCCTTGAAGGCACCTGACGAATCTACAGCCCTAGTGGAATGGGTCTTCACAGAAGAAGCAAGGGCTTCACACAACAGAACAATAGTCTTAGAAATCCAGGTAGAAATAGTCTGCTTGGAAACAGGCAATCCCAGAGCCCTGGGATGATAGGAGAAAAAAAGCTGGTCTGATTTTCTAATAGCGTTGGTCTTGTCCAAGTAAAATCTAAGATGTCTATGCACATCCAAGGTGTGCAACACCTTCTCACTAGGATTTTGAGGAGAAGGAAAGAAAGGTAGCTGAATGGATTGGTTGAGGGACAATTCATTGACTATGCTGGCCATAAAAGAAAGGTTGGTACACAATGACACCCTGTCTTTATGGGAAACCAAAAAGGAGGGGGGGGGGGAGGCAATAAGGGCCTGGCGCTCAGATACATGTTGTGATGGCTAAAAGAAGTACAGTTGTCCAGGAGCAATGTTGCAAGGATGTTGATAAAGCTACCTGAAGCAGAACAGTCAGCTTTTCTGGCACAAAATTAAGACCCCAGGGTGCAGGAATAGTCTTCCTGGGAGATCTAATGTGAAGAATGCCTTTAAGAAACTGTAGTCTCAAACCTGCTAGCTAGAGGGGGGAATAGAGTCAGACAGGCAGAAATAGTGGACATACGGGCATTCACTGAAGAGAAGGCCAAGCCAGCACTGAGCAATTCACACAAATAGGATAGAACCAAAGGGATTTCCACTGATAATGGTTCCTGGTTTCGTGACAGACAGCAGACTTAAAATCTCTTCCACTTGGATAGGTAAGATTTTCTGGTATTGGGTTTCTTGGCCTCCTACTGAACCCTAAACACATCTTCTGAGAACAGGTCTCTGAAAGAGATTAAAACTCTATCAGCCACAGAGTCAGCTGAGGGGTAGACAAGTGGGGATGGATGAGAGTTCCTTTACCCTGTGTGAGAAGGTCAACCCTGTGAGGTAGCTTGTGGTGACTGCCCTTGGCTAGATGCAGGAGAAGGGGGAAACCAATTCTATCCTGGTCAGAAGGGGGTAACCAGCAAAATTTTTGGTTTGAAAAGGCAAAGAACCAAACTCCAGATTAAATAACCAAGTTGAAGCAGGATATGTGAATGCAAAAAAGTAGAGTTTTGTACCTACCATAAATGTAGATGTCCGATAGGTACGCATCTGCAGTCATCACATATGGGTTGTCCTGCCTCAGGCAGCCCTTCGGTCGGCCGGATTCCAAAGTCTGGGTCTGGCCTCGGCTGATGTCGCACTTTCCCCGACGTCAGAGCGTCTGGGGTATAAAAGCATCAGCCGACGCCATCTTCCTCAGTTTTTCTTGCCCCAGATGCCAGGTGCCCTCTAGGAAGGCTAAATTTGGATAAAAACAAGGTTCAAATCCATAAAATCACACACTGTCCATTAAGCGCTTTCGTCTCCTACCACGGGATACTTCATCAGAATAACGTTTTATCTCATAGAAGGTCTTAAATAGATTCCCTATTTTGAATCAACGAATAAAAACTTTATATCAATTACCTCAAACTTTTAAAGTCACAGTAAAAAGACAGTTGTATAAATTCTGTAAATCTTTAACACCATAAGATGTTACATATATATATTTATATACCTATTAGACCTCCCATAAAGGATACTAATAATATATTGTTATTCATATCAAAATATAAATAATTAAAAATAATTAAAAAGTACATGAAACATATCACATTCTTTCTTTTGTAAAGTGCAAGTGCCTGTTTTTTCATTTTGTAAAAAATACAAATGCCTATTTTTTCTCTCTCTCTCTTCAAAGAGACCAGGTATACATATACATGTGTATATTTGCAACCATATATGTTATAGAAACTCCAGTGATAATAATTTTATGAATTTTAACATGAAGTATTTATTTATTTACATATTGTCAAAGTATGAAATGTAATACACAAATACAACACTATAATAATGTAACAGTATATTAACATATTGGTATGTGGGTTATTATATTTGTAATGAGTTAATTAATATGGAAAATTGCATCACTGGAGTTTCTATAACATATAGGGTTGCAAATATACACATGTATATGTATACCTGGTCTCTTTGAAGAGAGAGAGAGAAAAAATAGGCATTTGTATTTTTTACAAAATGAAAAAACAGGCACTTGCACTTTACAAAAGAAAGAATGTGATATGTTTCATGTACTTTTTAATTATTTTTAATTATTTATATTTTGATAAGAATAACAATATATTATTAGTATCCTTTATGGGAGGTCTAATAGGTATATAAATATATATATGTAACATCTTATGGTGTTAAAGATTTACAGAATTTATACAACTGTCTTTTTACTGTGACTTTAAAAGTTTGAGGTAATTGATGTAAAGTTTTTATTCGTTGATTCAAAATAGGGAATCTATTTAAGACCTTCTATGAGATAAAATGTTATTCTGATGAAGTCTCCCGTGGTAGGAAACGAAAGCGCTTAATGGACAGTGTGTGATTTTATGGATTTGAACCTTGTTTTTGTGCAATAAACTTTCGTTTGGTTACTCAACGTACTGGTTCCTTGACAACAGGACATCCTTTATGGTACTGGATTACGTGTTCTTTCAAGTTTTCTTGTTTTGTGCTGTTTGGTATAAATTTGGATAAATGCAATAAAATTCCAAACATTTGCAAAAATATATATATATACATGTATATACAAACAAATACACCATAACAGATTCCCCCAGCTAGCTAAAAGAGGGGTAAGCACCCTAGGAATACCACAGAGGGGTAGGAGGGAGGGTAAACCTGACTGCAGATGCATACCTATCGGACATCTACATTTATGGTAGGTACAAAACTGTACTATGTCCTTCAAGGATGCATCTGCTGTCATCACATATGGGTAGAATACCATAGCCAAACTGGGGGTGGAGGTACTAAGTGAAGGATGGTGTAGTTAAGATACCCTGCAGGACTGCCGTAGCAAAACCTGCTCTGGATCTGGAGTATAAAGGCAAATTGTAATGCTTGGCAAATGTATGCACGGAGCTCCATGTAGCAGCTTCTAAAATGTCTTTGGTAGCCACCCCTCTTAGGAAGGCTGTGGTGGTGGCTGTGGCTCTCGTGGAATGAGGTCTAATGTTAGCTGGCACAGTCTTTCCATGAAAGGAGTAACAAAAACAAATGCAATTTCCTACCCATTTCGAAATTGTCTGTTTGGAAATTGCTTTTCCTTGTACCCCAGCAGCATATGCTACAAACAACTGGTCAGTCTTTCTGTAACTTTTAGTTCTGTCCAAGTAGTAGCGTAGTTGTCTGTGTATGTCCAGGGTGTGCAGAAGTCTCTCCCCTTTATTTTGAGGCTGTGGGAAGAATGTAGGCAAATGAATAGCTTGGTTCAAAGATACCCTGGATACCACCTTTGGCATGAATGTAGGATTGGTCCTCAAAGAAACTCTGTCCTGATGAAAGATAAGGAATGGCTGCACCGCCATTAAAGCTTGTAGCTCAGATACTCTTCTTGCTGAAGTTATGGCCAGAAGGAAGGCAGTTTTCCAAGACAAAAACTGTACATCTGCAGATGCTGCTGGTTCAAAGGGTGGAAGCGTTAGTTTTTCCAACACGAAATTCAGGTCCCAAGTAGGTAGAGGTGGTTTCCTTGGAGGATTAATGTTTTTGATTCCCCTTAGAAATGGTCTTAGTAGTGGGTGAGAGAAGACAGGTGGATTTAGATTGTATTCTGCTGAGATTGCTGAGGCATGTATCTTGATGGAAGAGTAAGACAGGCCACTGTGGCACAATTCTGCCAAATATTCCAGTATATATGCCATATTCATCACAGTCACATCTAGGCCCTTTGCAGAGTTCCAGGTGTGAAATCTTTTCCATTTTGCTGTATATGCCTTCCTTGTGGAAGGTCGGCGAGCTTCCATAATAATATCCTTCACTCTCTGGGATAGGTTATCTTGAGGAGGAGTCATGGTATTCTCCAGGCAGTTAGCTGCAAGGTTTTCAGGTTGGAGTGTAGAGTCCTGAAATTGTGCTGCGTCAGTAGGAGTGGCCATAGGGGAAGAGGCCATGGTTTCGTCTGAGACAAACTCTTTAACAGTGGGTACCAGTGCTGTCTTGGCCAGTTTGGGGCTATCAGGATTACTCTGGGCTGCTCTGTCCTGATCTTCAGTAGGACCTTGGTCATTAGTGGAAGAGGTAGGAAAGCATACACTGTTAGAGCTTTCCAACTGAAAGAGAGAGTGTCCACCTTCCATGCTTGTGGGTGGTATGTCCTTGAGCAGAATTTCTTCAGTTGATGATTTAGGGGGGAAGCGAACAGATCTATTTCCGGCCTTCCCCATGATTGTGTGATTTGTAAGAAGATGTCTGGGTGTAGCATCTACTCGTGTGCATCCATGGTAGTTCTGCTTAAGCTGTCTGCCAGTGTATTGTCTTTCCCTGGCACGAATTGGGACTGTAGCTGTATGTTGAGTTCCAATGCCAGTTCCCATAGGTTCATTGCCATTCTGCAAAGAGGGTAGGAATGGGTGCCTCCTTGCTTGTTTATGTACCACATAACTGTGGTGTTGTCTGTCCTTATGAGCAGGTGGCCTTGCTGTAGGAAAGGTTTGAAGGCCTCGATTGCGTGTATCACTGCCAGCAATTCCTTTTGGTTTATGTGCATGTGCAGCTCTCTTAGTGACCATAGCCCTTGTATACATCTGTCCTCCATGTGCGCTCCCCAACCTTGGTCTGAAGCGTCCATGGTGATGGTTTGATTGGCTCTTGGCTTGCTGAAGGGCAGCCCGCTGTTCGACCGGCAGTCTTGAGCCCACCACAGGAATTCCTTTTGAAGGCAAGGAATGAGTGGGATCAGAGCTTCTAAGCTGTGACTGTGCTGAGTCCATAAACTTCTTAGGTACCATTGTAGTTTCCTCATATGAAGCCTTGCTTGTGGAATCAGAAGAATGCAAGATGCCATGTAACCCAGGGCCTGCAGGATTTTTCTTGCAGTCATCCGAGTTTGTCTTGTAAGATTCTGAAAGTAAACTGGTAGCTGTTCTTGTTTTTCTTCTGTGAGAAAAGCCATCTGGGTGGTTGTGTCTAGATCCGCACCCAGAAAAGTTATTCTTTGGGATGGAACCAGTCTTGATTTGTGGATGTTGACTGTATATCCCAAGGCCTGTAACAGGTGGATGGCATAGTCCAAGTCCTTTAACAAAGTTTGCTTGCTGTCCGCTTGTATTAGGCAGTCGTCCAGATAAGGGTAGATTTGAATCCCCTGAAGTCTGCAGTGTGCAATTACTGATGCCAGGCATTTTGTGAATACTCTGGGCGCAGTAGATAAGCCAAAGGGCAATGCTGAGAATTGATAATGCTCTGACCCTGCAAGAAATCTGAGGTGTCTTCTGCAGCTTTGTCGAATAGGGACATGCAGGTATGCCTCCTTGAGATCTAAAGTCACCAGCCAAGACCCCTTGCCCAGCATGGGAAGGAGTTGCTGTAGAGTCAGCATTTTGGATTTTGGCACAATGAGGTACGTATTCAGTGTGGACAAGTCGAGAATAGGCCTCCATTGATTCTCTTTTCTTGGAACAAGGAATAATCTTGAGTAAAATCCCTGGCCTTGTTCTGAAAGAGGTAACTTTTCTATGGCTTTCATTTGCATTGAGTTGGTAATTTGCTTCAAAGCCTCTGCCCTCTGATTTGGTGGCAGGTTTGGCATGCCTTTTCTTTTTGGCAATGAGTGGAAATGGAACCTGTATCCTTTGTCTATTATTTGCAGTGTCCATGTGTCCCCTGTAATGCTGTGCCAATTTTTTGAGAATAAAGAAAGCTTTCCACCCAAAGGTGCTTCTAATTGAGCCCTGGTCGGCGGGGTCAAAATAAAGTCATTGAGTCTGTCCTGGTGTAGCAGTTGTAGTTCCTGCACTACCTCTCTGGTTGGGAGGCTGCCACTGACGGCCTCTGTAGGAGCCTCTAGCTTGCCCTCTACCTCTGGCACGTCTATTTCTGCCTCTGAGATCTGTCTGAGTCCGGAAAGGACCAATTCTTAGTAGGCCAATTTCTGCTGAATCTCGGTGGTTGGACTTGCAGAAAGTCTTTAACTGTTTGCACAGATTTTGTCTTTTCTTCAAATTTCTTTAAAACCTCTTGAGCCGTGGAACCAAATAATTTTTGCTTTTCCATAGCAGCATCCAAAAGCTTAGCTTTAACATGGTCTGGCAGAGATTGTTCCTTCAGCCAGGCATGCCTACGTATAACTGCACCTGTCATAGCAAATCTACATGAAGCTACCAATGCATCATAACCACACTGCAAGAAATGGTTACTAACCTGCTGGGAGTTATGCACCAGATCCTGAAGGGATTTACGATCAAGGGGTTCAGAAGAGGACAGTTTCTTATGCAATTCATCTAGTAAATACTCTTGATACTGTATCATATGGAATTGACAGTTTAATGCCCTCATGGAAAGAGTTGCAGAAGTATACACTTTCTTACCCCATCTCTCTAATGCTCTGGACTCCCTTTCAGAGGGTAGAGGATTTTTAGCAGCGGCAGCTGCAACCCCTTTAGGGCCCTGGGAAATAGTTTCTGGATCAGCAGAGTGGGCCTTGTACAGGTGAAAATGTGAATCCGGGACCCTGTAGTACCTATCAGGTTTGGCAGGAGCCGGAGGGAGAGAGTCAGGGGCAGTACAAGCATCTGAATAGACATCATCAATTACATTCAAAACAGGAGGTATAGCTAAGGGCCTGTGCTGAGGTAAATGTAAAAAGGTCCTTAATCTCTTTCTGGAATCAGAGAATTCCTGACCCTGCCATTGAAAATGTTCTCTCATAGTGTGTAATGTTTCTCCAAATGAAAACTCTTCAGGAGGGGAGGCCGAGGGAATAGATTCTTCATCATCAGAATCCTCATAGGCCGAATAAGCCTCCTCCTGGTGGTCTGACAGAGCAGAGCCATCCATGGACTCATCTGAGGACTGTGGATCAGAGGGCTCAACCCTGGGCCTTTTGTCCGAAGGTGGTTGAGAGCCCCTGTCCGAATGAGGTTGGGAGCGTCTAATTAATGAAATCAGATCCTCTGCTAGGGTAAGAATCTGAGAGCTAGAAGAAGGTCCCTGAGAGGAAACTTTGGGAGGCAAAGCCTTGGAAAGTTTAGCAGCCTTAGCCCTAGAGAAAGCCTTAATGGACATGGAAGCAGGGGGTCTGGCTGCACCACGTGCAGGAGTAGTCTTATCTACAGTAATGGTGTCGGAAGGTTCCTGGACACCGGTTTCAGTAGGTAATTCAATGACCGACTCGGCCGGGGCCTCCAGGGCCGAGGTAGTCGGTTGTGTGGTTTCGGTAGTAGGAAGTACCAAGGACTCTGTTTCAGCCGAGACCGAGACACTCGCGGTAGGCCTGACCGAGGTTTCAGCCGAAACCGCGGCCCGCGTGTGTCGGTCCTTGTCCTTCCGTTTTTTGACTAAATGCGAAGTCGGAGTCTCCGACGGCATTTTATAAGCAAAACTAGCCCCAAAAAACTCCTCTGCAAACTCCGACCGACGTCTAAGAGTTCGTCGGTTGAAGGAAGCACAGGCTGAACAGGCCGAGACGTCGTGGTCTGGGCCTAGGCAGGGGAGGCAGTAAGAGTGGAAATCCTTATGAGGTATTGGTTTCCCACAGGTTAAACAATTTTTAACTTTATCTGACATCGGCTGAGGCAAGAAAGAGTCCCCAATGGGGTGCTTAGCTTTTTCGAAGTCTTCAGTAGCTGAATCACAGGAGCTGACCGACCGGCACTTGCGAACTGTTTCTGCTTCGGGCACAACGCGGCAAGAAAGACTGGGGGAGATGGCGTCGGCTGATGCTTTTATACCCTAGACACTCTGACGTCGGGGAAAGTGCGACATCAGCCGAGGCCAGACCCAGACTTTGGAATCCGGCCGACCGAAGGGCTGCCTGAGGCAGGACAACCCACATGTGATGACTGCAGATGCATCCTTGAAGGACATCACGCTGGTTATACATGGCAGTACAATTGCAAAAAAACTTTAATCTTCCATAGCAGAGAAGTAAGCGCTTTCACAACCAATAATAGTTGCTTCATCAGATTACATATAAAATCAAACATACCCATTTTATATTTGTGATGCAATACAAAGTGTCCAATCACTGAAATGCTAATTCACACTTGAAAAACATAAAAGGGTAAGTACATATTTGTGAAAATGCTTGTAAAAAATATCTATATACATATATACATCTAGGAAATATATTTACACACATATAAGACCAACCTACAAGTCAGAAATAAATAGGCACATGCATTATACTAATAAAAAATAGCAAAAAATTTTTTTATATATAAAATATTACAAATTCAATGTTTCAAACTCTTTGATTTGAGGGCGGGTTTAAGCGACATCCTGCTATTCAAACCAGTAGGTCTGTCAACATTAAGCAGCAGTATCCACCTCTGCTCAGCCTTCTCGGTTCTATTCCTAGCATCACCTCCCCTCATACTCATCTTAACAATCTCTCAAAAGTAGAAACTTAAACGTATGACTGACATGGCTAAGGCATTACTCTCTACAATTTTTTATATCTCTGCGGTGTTCTAGGACCCTTTCCTTAAATAAACAATTAGTTTACCTATATAAAAAGAGCAACATTCTGTGCAATAACAAAAATAAACAACATTCGTCATTGTACAATCAGCAGAGAAGTTACAACTAATGTGAAAACTTAACGTGGGGTGTATAAAGACTGCGCCTCTATGAATACAGGTACAGTCTGTGCACCTCCTGCAGCTATATATGTCCCTAGTCTGTCAGATGTAGTAGTTCCCTGGGTGTCATTGGTCTTATAACGCAAGTGTCTTTTCAGGGATTTATTATTTCGGAAGGAAAATTGAGATCCGTCTAATTCACTTATGGTGGATAAAAATATCCCAATTATTCTTGATGACGTCACAAATGAGTACTGCTTGAGAAAGTGAGAGGCATTCTAACTATGTCATCCCTCATATGTAGCTCAAGGGGAACTAGTGTTCCGCTATTATCTGATCGAGGCTCAATGTCTCTCTTGGTGTAGTAAGGTGCACACCTGTCTTGCCTATGTTTCCACGCTTCTCTGATCTCAAAATCGATGTCCTCTATCTATAAATTCTTGTTTCAACGTACCCAAGGCAGCTCTCAACTATTCATCGTGGTCATATAAATGCATAATGCGGTAAATCTGCCCTTTTAATACATTCCGTTTAGTGTGTTTCGGATGCATGCTCTTGTTGTGTAGGAGATTGTTCTTCCTTATTGGTTTCCTATATAACTTTGTTGAAACCGAACAGATGTCATCTCTAGCCACTCTTATATCTAGGAACTCAATATTAGTCAGGGAATAGTTGTGTGTAAACATAAGAAAGGTATTGAAAGTATTTATATATCTCAAGAACCCATGCAAACATTCCTCGGTGTCATTCCATAACAAAAAATGTCATCTACAAAATGTTTATACAAAACTATCGAGGTACAGAAAACATTGTTAGAGAGAGAATATACTCTGTCTCCCATTGAACTAGCGATAAATTGACATAACTATTGGCACAGGCTGTGCCCATTGCCACGACAATCTTCTGTAAGTAATGTTTCTGATGGAAAATAAACACATTACTCTCAAGCATAATCTCAAGTAGGGTGCACAACAATAACTCCGTCATAGCGCATGCCCTTACTTAACTGTAAATCTGTAATGTTCTCAATGCCCCAAGAATTAGGGATCCTAGTGAAAAGTGATTCCACATCTAAAGTTACAAAATAACATTTAGTATCAATAGATTCAAGTCGATCACTCAGTTCTATCAAAAAACCCTGTGTGTCCATTAACACTGTCTCACATTGTTCAAGAATCGTGTATAAATGTTTTTCTACAAAAATGGACAGTGGCTCAGTGACCCAACCTCTACTTGATACTATTGGACGCATGGGAGGATTTGTTTCACTTTTATGAATTTTGGGCATGGTGTTCCACCTTAAAATATTCACAAATAAGTTCACTAATCATGTGGCTAGTCAGAAGATCAAAAATCAAAAATTCTATTCCATCTATAATGCCCTTAACTACATTAGCTGATAGAGCAGCATAAGTGTCAGCATCACTCAATAGAAGCATCATACTGTTGCAATACATCACTATCTAGAAGAACAATAGCACCTCCTTTGCTGGCAGGTAGTATTTGTAGTGAAGACAAATTCTTCAGTTCCTGTAAGGCTACATAATCGTCTGGCATCATGTTGAAAGCGGTAGATCTTACTTCATGTTTAAATTTCTCCCTTAGTTGTCTTTCACATACTTCCACGAATGTGTCTATACCTGAGTGCACAGGTGGAATGAAAGTGCTAGGTTTTTTAAAAACATCTTGCTCACTCATATTACCCTTAAACATAGTCTTTAACGTAAGATTTCTGCCGAACATGCTAAGGTCTTGTAGAATATCAGTTAAATCAGCTTTCTGTGCTGGTATAAAACTCACCCCTTTGTTCAAAAGCCGAAGTTGCCCATCAGTTAACACATGTGTGGATATATTAAAGACTAGGCTTGTCTCAACTTTTTGCCTGTCCTGACAGATTCCTCTATGCTGGATTGACGATGTATCCGCCCCCATTTTCACACAGCTTCTTGATCTCCCTCTTATGGGAAGTGGATTGTTCAATAAAAAAACGTCCTTGTGAAAAGTCTGAAACTGTAACAGAATTAGTATTCGTACTCATAGCAGATGGACCTTGTGCAAACTCCCTATGCCTAACTTCCTGATTAGTAGTTATATTTCTGTCAGATATAACCTCTCGCTCATGTGAGGTCGTGTCTGTATTCACTGTATTAACCTCCATTGGAATTCCCGTACTCGCGGGCAAGTTTAAAGTTCTGTTGCCAGCATTGCTCTCCAATAAAGACGAAGTCGAGTGGGGAGGGGCTGAATCACCTGTCACACCTCCTCTCACAGCACCATAGCATTTAGTTGTTGTTTCACATTGCATAGAGGCTTGTTGCTGTCTGTCCCTAGCCCAAGAAAAGACATTCCCATTTCGGAAATCAAAGTGATCTCTTTGCAATTTACGTGTCTTAGTTGCAGAGAGTCTCTTCTCATAGCCATTGATAGCTTTATAGAGAGATTTCATTCTATCTCCTACGACCTCTATCGGGTATGCGTCATAGATCTCATTTTGTAGCATGTTAATATCATTCTGCAACTCATTCTCAGACGGTCGAAAAAACTCAATGAGTAGTTGCATATACTTTGCACTACATTCTAAATTGAGTAATTGCCAGCGTCTTAAAAGCTCTGGGTACATCCAGCCATAACTAGGCATTGTCAATACACGTAGAACTCTTGGGGCTATATTGTGTTGCAAGGAAGCTTCCAAATGAAAATGCAGCCATTGCAGCTGTTTGAATTTATAAAGTTTGTTTTCAAGCTCATGATACTTACAAAGAAATTCATCATGAAGACCAATGTCATTCTGCACTATACCTTCAGAGATTTTAATCTAAAACAAGGGGTTTGTGTTGGTATTTAAAAGTTGGTTAAAACGATTGAACATTGGTCTATTACGACGGAACAGACTCCAATACCGCCTGACTCTTTAGTCCTAGCTGGGGCATGTCAATACTCCCTTCTGCCATGTCTGTAGGTTGTAGGTTGGTCTTATACGTGTGTATATATATTTCCTAGATGTATATATGTATATAGATATTTTTTACAAGCATTTTCACAAATATGTACTTACCCTTTTAAGTTTTTCAAGTGTTAAATAGCATTTCAGTGATTAGACAGTTTGTATTGCATCACAAATATAAAATGGGTATGTTTGATTTTATATGCAGTCTGATGAAGCAACTGTTATTGGTTGTGAAAGCGCTTACTTCTCTGCTATCGAAGATTAAAGTTTTTATGCAATTGTACTGCAGTGTATAACAAGCGTGTTTTTATGTTCACAAGATTTTTGGTTTGTCCTGATGACTTTTGAACAGGGCTTTCGGAATGATTGGGGGGGGGGTGCATACAGAAACATCCCCCTTCCAAGAGAATGAAAAGGTGTCCACCTTCCAGACCAGAGGGTGAGGGACTCTGGTACAAAATTGTGGAAGTTGTTTGAGATCTACTTGAGGAATACCCCACTGGTGGACAATGTCCACAAACGCTTCCCTGTGAAGCATCCATTTCTGAGACTGCGTTAGGGACCTGCTCAAAGTGTCGGCCACTCAATTTTGGTTGGATGGGATGTACACTGCCTGGAGCATCACCCCGCTTTGGACTGCCAGCTCCCAAACCTAGAGCTCCAGCCTGCACAACAAAAGTAGGATTTTGTTGCCCTCTGCTTGTTCACATACCAGAGGACCATCACATTGTCTGTGAGCAGTTTTAGAGGTCCTGGGAGAAAGAAAGGATGAAAGGTGTGAATGGCTAGCAGCAGGGCCCTCATCTCCCTTACATTGATGTGTTTACTTTGTTGAGAGGGGGGCCATACCCCTTGAGCTTTTATGTTTCCGAAAGCTGCCCCCATCCTACATCTGAAGGATCTGTGAACAGCTCTTGAACTGGAGGTGGGGGGGGGGGTGCAAGGGGAGTCCTGGCCTGAGAGGCACTTGTTGGCTCCACCATTGAAGTTCCCTCTTCAGGCAGGGGATGAGAGGAATTGGAAAGTCTAAAGGGTGTAAATGCTGTATCCAAACAGACTTTATTAACCACTGGAGTTTCCTCGTGTGAAGTTTTGCCAGAGGGAGCAGTGAGATAGTGGATGCCCTGAAACCCAAAACCCTGAGGAAATCCCTGGTTGAAATGTGGTGAAGACACAAAAGTTTTCTGTTAGAAAAATATGTATTAATGTGTGTATGCTTAATGCTAATTAGAAACCAAACAAGTTAACACATTTTTCATTCTATTTTATATGCACTGTTTTATATATAGTTGAGTTTCATATGAGACTGAAAAGATGCTTTTTGAAACTGCAGTGTGCTTTCTGAAACTTGCAAGATGCCCTCTGAATTGCTAGCACAGCAATATTCATGTTTATGCCTTTTGGAAATGTACTTGAGAAGCAGGTGGTTATCTGCTAGGTCAGGAGAGAATGAATGAACAATGCTATATCCTGTAAATGTAATGATCTTAAACAATCAGCTCTGTTCGAAGTATGACAACATGTGCAGCTGCAGAAGCTTAGAGATAGTGTAGACAAAGGATTGTTAGAGAAATGAACTGCTTGCTTTGTGCTTGAATTAGCCATAGTACCTTGAATGGTAACATCGCATGTATCTAACTGGTGGTAGCCAAGGCCACGTTGTTTTCCTTTGGCGGTTTCTCACAAAAATTGATAAATCAGCAGAATTTTATGAAAGCAATTATTAGTAAATGATGATTACAAAACTTGTGATTCACTACGTCAGCTTGGTAGGCAAAGTCTTATTAAAAAGGGTATAAAAATTTAAGTATTTCCTGTTTCCAGTTAGACAAACTCTGTATTAGCATGTTTTTGTCTCCTTGCTGCAAGATTAAAGTGCCTTAACCTGAACCTACCGTGTTTTGATAATTTTTAAAGTATTTTTTCCTTTGACAGTTTCTGAAGTAGGACTTAAGGTCCAGTGCCTTCTGAAGAGGGAGGGAGACTCTCATGAGGTTTGTCCGAATTCTGCATCCCAGGAAGATGCGATCCTGGGAGAGACAGAGAATGAATCTCTTGTACTTTGTGGTGAAACCCAGGCACTGCAGAAGAGAAATGGCAAAAAGAATGTTTTTCTCTAGGATCTCTGGGGAAGTTACTATAAAGAGGAGATCCTCTAGTAAGGGAAAAGATGGATGTCCTAAAGCCTGCAGTAAGCAATCACAGGAACTAGACATGTTGTAAACACCCTTGGGTAAAGCAGAGAACTGAAAATACCAGGAAGCCACACAGAAATGCAAAAACTTCCTGAAGCTTGGATGTATGGTAATGTGTAGGTATGCATATTTGATACCCAGGTAGGCTAAGAAGATTTTATGGCAGAATTAGAGGGAGCAAGGTTTGAAAAGTTAACATACGGAAGGAAGGTACCCTCAGAAAAGTGTTGAGATAAGACATATCTAAGATGGGCCACCAAGGGTCATCTTCCCTGGACACAAGGAACATTCTGGAGTAGAAACCTTTTCCTTTTTGGCCTTGAGAAGCTTCCTGAATCCTTGACCCTATAGGTCTAGAAGTACCTCTGGAAAGGACGGCAGTTGTTCTTTTCTTGGAGTCCCATACCAGAAAGTATCTTTTTTGAACGATGGAGAGAACCCAGGAGTCTTGAGTTATGCTTTACCAGACTGGCAGAGAGAGGCACTGGGAAAGTGGAATGTCAGTGGTGCAAATTAGACAGAGTGAACCAGGCTTGTCTGGAAAGGGTCGCTTCTGGACCAGAGTTGCATGGGCAGCCCTGAACTGTTAAGGCCTCAAACCATCCTTTTTTGTTTTAGGTGGAGGAGGGTGGGAGTGCCCAAGTATAAAAGCAGTCTTTTCTGGGTAATTTTCTGGAATTTAGGCACTGGAGAGACAAAAATGTGCTTTATTTCTTGCATCTCTTTTCCCTTTTCCTGCAGATATTTAAATAAACTAGCAGCTGCAGGACCAGTGGAATGGACCAAAGGAGTATCCATAAGCTTGGATTTAATATCCTCTGGTAATGACTGGAGTCTTAACTAGGAGAATCTCCTTGACTCAGAGCCAGAAGCAGCCGCCCTGGCAGAGGCCCATGCAGCATCACAGCGGTATTTGATGGACTGGTGGACTAACTGTGAGGAAGCTCCCAGCAAGGATGCAGCCGAAGTCTTATTGTCTGAGTCAGGTACACCTGAAAAGAGTTGAGAGAGAAGGTCTAAGATAAATTTGGTCATGTGTGTCTGGTAATTAATGGCTCTAAATGCCAAGGTGGCTGAAGTGTACACTTTCTTGCCTAATCTATTCAGGTTACTGCTGACCTTACCTGAAGGAAGGAGAGAGGAGTAACCTGGACGGTTTGCATGAAGCCACTGAAACCACCAATGGCTCTGATGAAAGACATTTAAACAAGAACTTACAGTTCTCAGGGACCTTGTAAAATTGGGCAGGCCTCTTAGGAGCAGGAGTCAGTGAGTCTTGGGCCTTGGAATCAGAGGCAAAGATATCCAACAAAGCAGATACCACAGGTGGTATAGTTAAAGGACCGGGTGATTCAACCTGTAGAAGGTCATAGCACCTTTTTTCTACTTCAGATACTGGAGTGCTATCCCATTTGAAATGTTCACTCATTTTAACTAAGGTCTCATCAAAGGAGAGTTCTTCCATTAGTGAGTCAGCTCCATTGGAGTCCTCCTCTGGGAAAGCATAATCCAGAGGGGAGGAGATCTGGACCAGATATTCCTCTTCTGTCCAGGCCTTTTCATCTGAGAAAACCTCTTCCCTTTTGGAGATGCTCTGCATGGTGTTCTAGGGATTGAAAACCCAGGGGGGGGGGGTCTTAAGGGCCATAAAGGATTTGAAAAGACCTTGGGTGAATTGTTCCCAGTCACTATCAGGTTCCTTCAGAAGGGACAAATGTTTTGTTTTTTGCTTCTTGTTTTGATGACGGTCTGCCCTATGTAATGTCAAGAGGGCCGGATGTAGGCCTACATTCAATGACATCTGAGTGAATTTCCTCCCACCCCATGGTCTGAGGTATCCCTTTAGGGCCTTAGGTTATTATGAGCCGCAGTTCCTCCTGTACATCCTGGACAGATGCCTGCTCAGCCTCTGAAGACATGCCATGGGTCAGATCGAAGGCAACCTGAAGATTGGGCTTGGCCTGTGTTCCAGAACCAGAAACCGTCTATATCCCCAGGCTATCATCCACCTTGGGAGAGACATCCGTATGAAGAGGCACAGCAGCAGCTTCAGGTCTTGGCTTTTTGGCCTTCCACTTAACGACAGACTCGGCCTCAAGCCCCAAGGATCCCTCCATCATGCTCTTCACTAATAACTTGAAGCGCTGGTTTTCCAAGTAAATGACTAAGGAGGAAAGCCGGCTTCTAAGGGTCTGGGGTACAAAGGCCTGGCAAATGTGACACGATTTGTGATTGTGGGTAGGCCATAGGTAGAAGAGACACTGAAGATGGCTATCTTTATGTTGAATTTGTCTTCCACACTGGCATTTGCCTTTCTGGGATGACATGAACCCTACCACTAAGCAGTAGTAAAAGAAACGAGATTTCCCCAACAGGACACATATCTAAGAATTTGCAGAAATAGCAAACGGCTCGGTGAACAGACCCACATTCAAAGGTGGCGTACAGACTGGCGGCACAGAAGTTCTGAGGTAGATGCATGTGTACGTCACTTTTATGGCCGACTTATGACAGCAGCCTATGTGCTACATACCACCCATTCTACAGTAATGAGCGCCTTTTGTATACTGGCTGACATCAGACAGCCTGCTGCAGAGATCTCCCTCATGTTAAGAATACTGCAACAAACAAACGGAAGGATATCTACCATTTGTTCCCTGCTGCTTCAGATAGAGTGGGAACTAAAAAAAAGAGCAACGGACTCAGGACTAGTCACTTTTCTAAGTCATTACAAAATTCCTCTTACTACAATATCCTGTGTCCTAACAATCATATAATACTCCAAAGTTCCTCAACTGTTATCCTACCCTGTTCCCCTGTAGTTTTCTTATCAGCCTACTATATGTTTGAGTTTCTTGTTTTAATGTTCTGTTAAGCAGATTAGCCTCTCTAGGCCTATGGTCTATTTTCATGGAAGGCCTCCTCTGTCACGTTTTCCTGTAAGCCAGCTGTAAAACTGGATCAGCTTTGCCCATGATGGTAGCTGTCCTGCAGAAATACTGTTATCCAGCCTCCTCAGTTTTCTGCATGACTTCCCCTGACACTGACATTAACTGAACAGGCCTGTGGTTTCTCAGATTTCTCCAGGCCCTCACCCAAATCCAGCAGTACTACACATGCTGCTTTTCAGTCTTCTGATGCCTTTGCACTAGAGATCAATCACAGGGTCTGCCAACATCAGGTCAGATTCCTGAGAATTCTGGCACATCATCTGTTGTTTACACTTCTTCAGGTCTTCTTTTTATCCAGGTCTCTGTCCTGCCATGTCTCCGACCTAGAGTGGCACCTTCCCTCTTTTGTGAAGAATAAAGTATTCGTTCACTACCTTTGCTTTTCCCTAATTTTCTGTGATTTTCCATCAACCTTTGCTCAGCCTAGCCACTTCTGCCCTTAACTTCTTCCTTTCTATTAGGTACATTAAAAAAAGTTTTCCCGCTACAATTTTCAGCTTTCAACTTTCACCCTTGCTGCTGTTCTCTTAAGCCTTCTTGGAAAGTGCAGTCTTCAACACCTCACCATCCTCCTTTTCACATCTTTTTCAGCATATTTTGCTGTAACTGCTAGCCTTGCAGTGTCACAAAGCAAAACGAGACCTCTCTTTTTGCTTTCTTCTTACATCCTTATTCCCAGCCTTCAGTGCTCTAGCTATGAACCATTCCTATGATTTTTTACTTTCTCAGTTGGCTCCAAATCTCCAGTTTCATCCCCATCACTCTCTCTACCCCCCTTTAACAAACCATACTCCTGGATGCTAGGAAGGTCTTTTAATTCTTATCCTTTCCCAGACTCTAATCTAAATGACACAACAGCATGCCCACTGCTAACTTAACACTGCTTTAACATGGATACCCATGACACCTGTACCATGGATATTGCTCAAAATTCTATCCTTTTGAGGAGAGAAAAAAAATAAAGAAATGCTCTGTTGGTCCACTGGCAGAAAACACAAAGACACTGAAACAAAGACACAGTGTAATACCTTTTTATTGGACCAACACAGATTTTGCAACTTCAAGCTTTCAATCTGGCATGACCCCTTCACCAGGAGTTATTCATCAGGGGGGATCTGTGGTCCAGTACTCTTAGTGGGAGTCATGCACCAACTGGCACAACCTCTCATGGTCCAAAACTCCAATCAAATCTTTCCCCTCAATACCCTAATGCTTATAATCTCCCAATCTGCTTGATAAAGACCCTAATCCACCATGATTATTATCCTCTTCTAACTACCACAATCTTCTACTCTTTTTTCGAGTCCCTCATACTCCTTCCTTGATGTGCCTGGAAGCAATACACTTATCAGTCAATTAACTCACCCCTCCATGTTACAATTATCACAGTCAGAGATGAAAAAGTACAGTTTTGTACCTACCATAAATGTAGATGTTCGAGTGCTCATACAGCTGCAGTCATAACAGATGGGTTATCCTGCAGTCAGGCGGGTCCTCGGTCGGCCGAATTCCAAAGTCTAGGTCCGGCGTCGGTTGTCGTCGCTTCTTCCCTGACGTCAGTGTGGCAGGGGTATAAAAGAACCAGCCGACGCCATATTCTTCAGTTTTTCTTGCCCCAGATGTCAGGTGCCCCCAGAAGGAAGGCAAAACATAAACTTATGTAGTCATGCAATATAGAATAATCAAAAAACAGTAGTTTGCAAGCAAATACACCATAAAAGAAAACCCTAAATAGGTTGTATGAGAAGGTGTAGGTCATAATGCCTGTCCTAAGAGGGGATGGAGGGAGGGAAACCAGGACTGCAGCTGTATGAGCACTCGAACATCTAAATTTATGGTAGGTACAAAACTGTACTATGTTCATCGTGCATACAGCTGCAGTCATAACAGATGGGTAGAATCCCAAAGTTAAGTAGGGGTGGCAGGCACTAAGTGGAACTAGGAGGAGCAAGGATGCCCTGCAAGACAGCTGTGGCAAATCCCGCTCTAGATTTTGAGTAAAGTGGAAGGTGATAGTGTTTGGAGAAAGTGTGCACTGAACTCCAAGTGGCTGCTTCCAAAATGTCCTTGGTAGGAACCCCCCTGAGGAAAGCTGCAGAGGTAGCTGTGGCCCTTGTGGAGTGGGACTTGATGCTTGAAGGCACAGCTTTTCCATGAAATGAGTAACAAAAGCGTATGCAGTGGGCTATCCATTTTGAGATTGTCTGTTTGGAGATGGCCTTTTCCTTGAGCACCTGTAGCATAGGACACAAAGAGTTGCTCGGATTTCCTGAATGGCTTTGTCCTGTCCAAATAATAACATAGTTGTCTGCGAATGTCCAAGGAATGCAGTAGTCTTTCCCCTTTGTTTTTTGGGTTAGGGTAAAAGGTAGGTAAGTGGATAGTCTGATTCAAGGCTACACTGGATACTACCTTTGGCATAAAGGTAGGGTTGGTTCGTAAGGAAACTCTGTCCTGATGGAAAATGATGAAAGGTTGTACAGCCATGAGGGCCTGTAGTTCAGAAACCCTGCGTGCTGAGGTGATAGCCAGAAGGAAGGCTGTTTTCCATGACAAATATTGTAGTTCTGTTGAAGCAGCTGGCTCAAATGGAGGAAGGGTCAGTTTTTCCAATATGAAATTGAGGTCCCAAGCAGGGACTGGTGGTTTCCTTGGGGGTTTTATATTCTTAGCCCCTCTGAGGAACTGTCTTAAGAGAGGATGAGAGAATAAAGGAGGATCTGTGTTGTATTGTGCAGAAATGGCTGAAGCATGGATTTTGATGGAGGAGAAGGAAAGTCCACTGTTTAACATCTCAGCTAGGTACTGTAATATTTGAGGTATATTCATTGCCCATGGATTCTGGCCATTTTTCTGATTCCAGGCACAAAACCGCTTCCATTTGGTGGAGCAGGCTTTTCTAGTAGAAGGTCGTCTGGCCTCCAAGATGACATCCTGCACCTCCTTGGAGAAGAGGGTCTGTTGTGAAATCAAGGGATTCTCCATGCAGCTAGATTTAGGGTTTTGAGCTGGCTGTGAAGAGTTTTGAAGTTGTGTTGGGTCAACAGTAGAGGCACTAGAGGTAGGATCCATGGTGGGGAATGCGTCAGGCTCTTCAGGAGTGGATACCAGTGTTGTTTTGGCCAGTCTGGAGCAATGAGAATCATTTTCGGCCTCTCTGCTCTAGCTTTTAATAGAACTTTGGGCAGCAGAGGGAGAGGCGGAAAGGCATAGACTGTCAATGTTGTCCAGTTGAAGGAGAGTGCGTCCACTTTCCAGGCCTGTGGATGATAGGTCCTTGAGCAAAATTTTTTCAGTTGGTAATTTCTGTGGGTAGCAAAGAGATCTATGTCTGGCTGTCCCCATGCCTGAGTTATCTTTGCGAAAACCTGAGGATGCAACTTCCATTCGTGGGGATCTGTCATATTTCTGCTTAGGCTGTCTGCTAGTGTGTTTTCCTTTCCTGGCAGGAATTGTGCCTGAAGTTGGATTTGCAATTCCAAAGCTGTGTTCCAAAGGGTCATTGCTAGTCTGCACAAGGGGTATGAATGAGTTCCCCCCTGTTTGTTTATGTACCACATCACTGTGTTGTCTGTCCTTATCAATAGCTGGCCTGGATGCAGGAGGTCTTTGAAGGCCATAATAGCATTTTGCACTGCTAGTATTTCCTTTTGGTTGATGTCTAGGTGCTTCTCTTTTTGGGACCATTTTCCCTGAATGCACTGATCTTTCATGTGTGCCCCCCAGGCGTAGTCCGAGGCGTCTGTTGTGATGATTTGATTTGTTTGAGGTATGCGGAAAGGGAGACCTTTGTTTCTTTGGCATGCTTGAGCCCACCACAGAAATTCCTTTTGAAGACATGGAATGAGTAGTATAATTGTTTCCAAACTGTGGCTGTGTTGAGACCATAAGGTTTTTAGGTACCACTGAAGTTTCCTCATATGCAGCTTTGCACATGGGATCAGCAGAATGCAAGATGCCATGAATCCCAGAGCCTGAAGGACTTTCCTTGCAGTCAGCCTGGTGAAGGTTGCCATTTTGCTGAAGTATTGAGATAGTTGCCCTTATTTGTCTGGCGTGAGGTAGGCCATCTGGGTGTTTGCATTCAAGCTGGCACCCAGGAAAATTATTGTTTGAGAGGGTATTAGCTTTGATTTCTTTTTGTTGACTGTGTATCCCAGAAAGTTCAACAGTTTTATTACAAATGCCAGGTGTTTCAGACGTATGTCCTTGCTGTCCGCTTGGATCAGGCAGTCGTCCAGACATGGGTATATTTGTATTCCTTGAAGTCTGCAGAAGGCAATTACTGATGCCAGGCATTTCGTAAACACTCTGGGTGCAGTAGATAAGACAAAGGGCAATGCAGAGAATTGATAATGGGTTGAACCTGCAAGAAATCTGAGGTATCTTCTGCAATCTTGTCTGATAGGGACACGCAGGTATGCCTCCTTGAGGTCCAATGTTACCAGCCAAGACTCCTTGCCCAACATGGGAAGAAGCTGCTGTAATGTGAGCATCTTGAATTTTGGTACCTGTAAATATGTGTTTAGGATGGATAGATCTAAAATAGGTCTCCAATTTTTGTCTTTCCTTGGTACCAGGAATAGACTGGAATAAAACCCTTGACCTTGTTCTTTTGCAGGCACCTCCTGAATAGCTTTCATGTCCATGAGAGCTGAAATTTGTTTTTGTGCCTCTGCCCTTTGATTTTGTGGCAGGTTTGGCATGCCTCTCATTTTTGGAAGGGTGTGAAAGTGGAATCTGTAGCCTCTGTCTATTATGTCCAGGATCCATTTGTCTTTTGTGACAATATGCCAATTTTTTGAGAATAATGCTAGTTTTCCGCCTAAAGGTGCTGCAATTAAAGCTTTGCTTGGCAGGTAAAGGGGAAAGTCATTGTGTCTGCTTTCTGAATGACTGTGATCTATCTTCTCCACCTCTTGGGGTTGGTGCTTGCCATTGCCTGGCTCTGAATGATCCTTGAGATTGCCCTCTACCTCTCGGGCGCCTGTATCTGCCTCTTTGAGGTCTGTCCGTGGCTGGAAAGGACCAATTTTTTGAAGGCCAGTTTCTGCTGAAACGTGGAAGTTGTACCTGCAGGAAATCTTTCACTGCTTGCATTGATCTCGCCTTTTCCTCCATTTTCTTTAGTACCTCCTCAGCTTTAACACCAAACAATACATCTTTTTGAAGAGGTGCATCTAGTAATTTAGCTTTGACATGATCTGGTAGGGCTTGTTCTTTGAGCCAAGCAGGTCTACGTATGACAGACCCTGTAACAGCAGCTCTACATGAGGCCTCTAAAGCATCAAAACCACACTGCAAGGTATGTTTACCCACTTGGTCTGCACTATGCAACAAATCCTGCAACTCTTTTACATCTGGTCGCTCAGTTTGTGTCATTTTACTTTTCAACTCAGATAATAAAAACTGTTGATACTTTAACATATGGAACTGACAGTTTAATGCCCTCATGGTTAAAGTGGCCGAGGTATACACTTTTTTCCCCCACCTTTCTAAAGCTCTGGAATCTCTCTCTGAAGGTAATGGGTTTTTAGCTGTAGAGGCCTTAATTCCCTTGGGACCCTGTGAAATAGTTTCTGGATCAGCAGTATGGCTTTTGTATAGGAACTGGTGTGAATCCGGAACCCGGTAATACCTGTCTGGCTTAACAGGAGCTGGAGGCAAAGAATCTGGGTTGAGGCTGGCTTCTGTGTACACATCATCTAATATATCTAAGACAGGAGGGATAGCCAGAGGCCTATGCTGGGGGAGCAAGAGAAAATCCCTGAGCCTTTTCTTGGAATCTGAGTAATCTTGGCCTTCCCAGTGAAAGTGTTCCCTCAAAGTATGTAGGGTTTCCCCAAAGGAGTAGTCCTCAGGGGGGGAGACAGAGGGAACAGACTCCTCTGCATCAGAGTCTTCAAAAGGGGAATATGTATATTCCTGGTCCTCAGAATGTTCAGAAGTAAGAGAGGTTTGATCTGAGGAAGGGTAATCTTCCTCTAATCTGGGCCTTTTGTCCGAGGGGGGTTGAGAACCCCTAATAAGAGTAATCAAATCCTCAGCCATTTTGAGCATCTGTTTTTTAGGCATGGGGCCCTGAGAGGGGGTCCGTGATCCTTGTTTTTTAGTTTTCATGGCTGATTTACATTTTGTGAAAGCCCTAATAGAGAAGGAGGAAGGCCTGAAGACACCTTGAGAAATGGCAGTCCTGTCCAAACTCTGTTTCCCCGTCAAAAGTGGCGTCGGTATCTGTAGTCGGAATGGGGGCCGAGGAGCCTGCGACCTCGGGCACAGAAGACACTGGTAATGAAGTGTCATCGGTACTCAGGGGCTGCGTAGGTGCCTCGCTGAGAACCGGAGAACCGGTAGTCGGCCTTAGCGTTGTGTCAGTAGAAGTCGCGTACCTCGTATGTTGGTCCTTATCTTTGCGTCTTTTACTCAAAAGTGGAGTCGGAGTATCCGACAACATAATATAATTAAATTTTTTACCAAAATAGTGATGGGCGAACTCCGCCCGACGCTTAATAGTGCATTTGTTGAATCTAGCACAAAAACGGAAGGCCGAGAAGTCGTGGTCTGGGCCTAAGCAAGGAATACAAAAAGAGTGGAAATCCTTATGCGGTATTTGCTTCCCACATGAAATGCAATTATTAACTTTGTCTGACATCGGTCTGAGGCAAGAAAAGTTTCCCGAATGGGGTACTTAGCTTTCAAGAAGACTTCGGCTGAAATATTTTCGTAAATCTCAGGAGCTGGCCGACCGGCACTTGCGAACTGCTTCTGCTTCGGGCACCGTGCGGCAAGAAAGACTGGAGAAGATGGCGTCGGCTGGTTCTTTTATACCCCTGCTGCACTGATGTCAGGGAAGAAGCGACGACAACCGACGCCGGACCTAGACTTTGGAATTCGGCCGACCGAGGACCCGCCTGACGGCAGGATAACCCATCTGTTATGGCTGCAGCTGTATGCACGATGAACATCTGCTTCCTCTTTGACCAAGTTCTAAAATAACATGAAACAGCTGAGCAGCATACTCACCTCTATGTACCTGGCTTTGAGAAGAGCAAACTCATGTCTATGTATCTGGCTTTGTGAACAGCAAACTCATGTCTATGTACCGGGCTTTGTGAGCAGCAGACTCACCTCTATGTACTTGGCTTTGTGAGCAGCAGACTCACCTCTATGTACTTGGCTTTGTGAGCAGCAGACTCACCTCTATGTACTTGGCTTTGTGAGCAGCAGACTCACCTCTATGTACTTGGCTTTGTGAGCAGCAGACTCACCTCTATGTACTTGGCCTTGCTTTGTGAGCAGCAGACTCACCTCTATGTACTTGGCCTTGCTTTGTGAGCAGCAGACTCACCTCTATGTACCTGGCATGGCTTTGTGGGCAGCAAACTCACCTCTAGGTACCTGGCCTGGCTTTGTGAGCACTAAACTCACCTCTGTGTACCTGGCAAGGCTTTGTGAGCAGTAAACTCACCTCTATGTATATGGCCTGGCTTTGTGAGCAGCAAACTCACCTCTATGTACCTGGTCTGGCTTTGTGAGCAGCAAACTCACCTCTTTGTACCTGGCCTGGCTTTGTGAGCAGCAAACTCACCTCTATGTACCTGGCCTGGCTTTGTGAACAGCAAACTCACCTCTAGGTACCTGGCCTGGCTTTGTGAGCGGCAGACTTACCTCTATGTACCTGGCTTTGGGATGAAGACTCTTCCTGACAGCCAACAACCATTCTTGCTCCTTTAAAGAATCGAAATAGAAAAAGGCTTCTGTGCTTAAATCCAGCTCCTGGAAACTACAAAACACAGATTATTGTAATATGTGCATTTTTGGTTTACTGCCTTTTCCATTCTCAGTGTAACAGAAGTACAAACACAGAATCTGTAATTCACACATTTTCTGCTACTTGTGCTCGCCTAATATGCTCATCTAATACAGAAACTATTTTTGGAAATGCGTTCTTTTGTTACCATAGTTAAGTATTGCCAAAATCTATTCTACTGATACAAGTATTAATGTGGCAGTGAAATTTGTTTTTAATCACAATTGTTTTTTTTTTTTGGAACACTTCTTCCTAGGATTCTGGTGAAGACCACCTATCCAATGACAGTGTCCCACTACACAAAACAAACCAATTCAGTAGAAGTCGGAAAGCGCAACTTTGAACTGATGAAATCTAATTCCAACTATCCAGGTTCAATGTGGAAGACAAGTCAACAGGTAAACAATAACCACTGAAGTAAATATATTCATCAGCATAATGAATTTTACAGCCAACTGACAACTTGGCACAGGTTTTTGAACAAACAGGCTGCATACAGAAATGTCAGCACCTTAGTCAATTACACTAACTATTATTAAACTCAGGAAAGATTAACTACAGGCACAAGGAGGATAGCTTTACTCAAATATAACTTTTTAAACTAAATACATTACAGTTAAGTTTTAACATATAACTATTTCAAATGATCAGACATACACAGGCAAATGCACTGCAGTTAAGTTCAAACAACTATAAATCACATACATGTCAGTGTTGACATTTGAAGACGCAGCTGAAGTTGTATGAATATGGCTCCTGATATGCTGAAATGAAACCAAGCAATGAACACAAATAATAAATAGGACTAATGCATTCCTTAATTATGAGAAGACCAGTAACATATATTTTTAAAATAAAGGATAACAGTTAGTGAAAGCAGTAAAAGGGAAAACTGAAGACCAAAGTATCAAACGGGTCCGTTCATCGGAATTACAGCACCATTCTGAACTGTTTGTGACTCTAACATAAAATTGATGACACTGGAAGAGCAGTGTGTGTATGAGTATAACAGAGGTAGCAGGACTGCAGTGGGGGTGTGGGGACCAGTGTGGCAGAGGTGTTGCTGGATTACTATACATTTTGGGAATTAGGTCTAGTTAGGTGAACACAAACACACCATAAAAGTTGTCTGAAAACAGGGATCACTACTACAGTGTAATTCACTATTCATGGAAATTAACTGTAGGTGAGCATTCAGCTTCCAAACTGACTTCTGACATTTTGGACATCCTCAGAGTGGAGCTACAGTTCTCCACATTCCCAGGACATCAATGTGATATACAGTTCAAATGTGGACCACCTCTGACCATTTTTTGTTCTTTGGCAAAAAGATTACCAGGAACAGGCATTAAGTGATACCCTCAGCCCACAGTTATCTGTGTGAAAAGCCCTGGAGGACCTGGAAAGATCAGCCAACTTCCTCAAATAATGAGACCTTCAGCTTGGTCCCACAGAGATTCCAAGGTCACTTTTGAGTAATGGCCACTTCCAACTGTTAACTACTGTTAAACTACACATACTTTTTATACATACACATACATACTTTTTAACTACTGTTAAAGAGGCTACATGCACACACACACAGCCATACTACATTCATCCTAAGGATCACTTGAGAACAGTATTGCAGCTGTAGGTAAATTCCAATTTAGTAGTCGTTGCTCAGTGGCTACAGCACACCCTGCAAGGCTACACTGGCAAAAACCTACTCTTCTTCCATCACTTATTACACCACTCCATAATATTTGGGAATAATGTAGGCAATAGTCCAAGCACTTCCTCTGCCCCCAAACAGTTCTGACAAAAGCTGCTAATATGGCTGATGCTCGTGTGGCTCCTCAGAGTTATGCAACGTTCTTGTAACAGCAGGTAATGCAATTAGCCAGGACCTTGGACGCTAATTTAATCAGCCAGAACCTTAGACACTGTTTACTTGGAATCTGACCTCAACTGTCCGTGTACATCAAGAAAGGGAAATACCCTCTCTCTCCCCTGTTCTGGGGGATGTGTCAAAGTAGATGCAATTATGTAACCCGATTTAGTGCCAACTCTGATAACACTTTAGGTATAAATGAAGGACTGGTTCCAAAGGTTCTCTTTGTCTTTGTGTAATAGGGTTCCTATTATATGATTGAAGACGCAATCTTTCGAATGCGCCTTGATCAAACTTGAAAGCACGAAACAGCAAAATAGCGAAACGGCATATAAGGGATTTCTTTCCCTGGGAAAGAAATCGCTTGGCCACCTCCGTTCCTTTGCCGTTGTCGTCACTGTAGTGCAAACTCGAAGTTGGTATATTTAAGTAGGGGGTGTGGGGGCACAGCCCCCGAGTTCGGGGGGTGTGGGGGGTGAAGCCCCCCACTTTATGTAATGTTTTGTAGTTTTTATTTTTATTTTTGTGAAACGGCGATTTTTTTTCCCTGGGGGAAAAAAATCGCTGTTCCGAGTGTTCGGGATTGTAAGCTTTCACTTACATTGGGTCGAAAAATCAGCACTCGCTTTTTTAAGCATTCGCTGATTTAATAAAGACTCGTGTAATATAGTGCAGGGCTCTTTACACATAACAGGGCGAAGCTGAAAGACCACTGTGGCTGAAGTAAATACAGTATTCAAAGATAGCAACTTAATATCTTAACATGTAGGCATTAAATTAACCACAGATTTCAACCCCAAAATTCAGGTCACATCAAAGTGGCACAGGCTTTCTTCATTGTTCCATTGTACTTTGTGTGTGGACAGTTGGGATCTGAGGGCAAGCTACAATGGCATAATCAAATTAATTCACTTCGGCAGATGCAAATGCCAGTTCACTGTGAAAAAGGTCTGTTAAATATTGTAAGATTGCACAATCCCCAACATGTCAGGGGGGTGTGGTGTCTGAAAATAAATGTTACAGTTTTCTGAGTCAAGTGTAACAGATTTGTGAGCTGTACTTAAGTATTATAAAACCTGCAGCATTTAAATTAAAATATGTGATTATATAGGAAAGTTGTGTAAAATCTTACCATAACCATAGATGTCCTTCTCTTCCATGTTGCAGTATTCTACGTGTGGGTTTACTCTTCTTCCTCTCCAGTTTGTCCGGCCAGGTTTCTAAAGAGTTTCAGCTCCTCTAGATGTGGGGATGTCTGACAAGTACGTGGGCCATAAAAGTGACATCTGCACGCACCAACCCTCAGAACTTAACAAAGGCCCCAGTCGGAGACAGTCCTATAAGGGACAGCCTGTCCAGTGCCACCCAGGAGAGCAAGTGTAGTATGACAAGAAGGGAAGGTGGGAGGGAAGGAATACTGCAACATGGAAGAGAAGGACATCTATGGTTATGGTAAGATTTTACACAACTTTCCTATGTCCTTCAACTCCAATGTTGCAGTATTCTACATGTGGGTGAGTGCCAAAACTCGCTGGGGATTGGGAAGTGGCCTAGATGATGTTTCCAGGAATCCATGTAGGATAGCCCTGGCAAACCTGCCCTTGCTCTGGAGATATGGTCCAGTTTGTACTGTTTGGTGAAGTTGTGCAGTGAGGACCAAGTAGCTGCCTGAAATATGGAGTTGGTATCTAACCCCTTAAAAAGGCTCCAGAAGAGGCCATTGCTCTGGTGAAGTGGGCTTTGACATTGCCCTGCAAGGTCTTTCCATGGTGAAGGTAGCAGAAGGAAATGGCCCTGGAGATCCAGGCAGAAATGGTCTGTTTGCTCACAGCTTTCCCCAGGGCTCTGGGGTAGAAGGTGACAAACAGTTGGTTTGATTTCCTAAAAGGTTTGGTTTTATGTAGATAAAACCTAAGTTGTCTGTGTACGTCTAGGGAATGAAGTACTCTCTCCCTATCCCCCTGCTGGTTAGGGAAGAAGGTAGGCAAGTGGATGGCCTGGTTCAAGGATAGGTCATTCACTACTTTGAGAGTGAATGATAGGTTAGTCCTGAGAGTCACCCTGTCCAGGTGGAAGACTATAAATGGTGGTGCAGCCATAAGAGCTTACAACTCTTGAGACCCTTTTGGCTGAACTTCAGAGCTACCAATAAAACAGTTTTCCATGTGCAAAATTTTATGGAAGCTTTGTCTGCTGGCTCAAAGGGGGTTAGAGTGAGTTTTTCTAATACATAGTTAAGGTCCCAGCGGTGAGGAGACAGTTTCCTGGGTGGTCTCAAGTGCAGTACCCCCTAGGAGGAACGGTTTAGCGGGGAGTCTGGATGCAAGGAGAGACTCCAGAGGAAGGCAGGCAGAGATAGTACACAAATGTGCTTTCAGAGATGAGTATGACACCCCTGTCTACATCAGTTCACATTGGTAAGACAGGATGAGAGAAATATCACTTTCCAGTGGGTCCAAATGTCTTTTGTGATACCAAATGGAAAACCTTTTCCATTTAGAGAGATACGATTTCCTTGAGTTGGGTTTCCTGGCCTCCTGCTGGACAGTGTGCACGTTCTCGTTATATAGGTGTCTGAAGGGGATCAGAATCCTATCAGCCACATGGTGAGGTGCATAGATTGCCACTGTGGGTGTATCTGAGTCCCCTTGTTCTGTGTGAACAGGTTCACTGAAGGGGTACCTTGTGATGACTGCCCTTGGACAGGTGAAGAAGAGGGAACTAGTGCTGTCTTGGCCAGTAGGGAGTCACCAACAAGATTTTGGGCCAGTCCTGCTGAATTTTCAGTAGGACCCTTTGTATCAGTGGGAAGGGGGGAAATGCATACAAAAATTTCCCCTTCCAGGTTATCTAGAAGGCATTGGTTGCTAATGCCTTGGGATCTGGTGTCCTCATGCAGTAGCCAGGTAGCTGCCTGTTTATGGAAGAGAAAAAAGTACAGTTTTGTACCTACCATAAATGTAGATGTCCGATAGACATGCAACTGCAGTCATAACATATGGGTTGTCCTGCCTCAGGCAGCCCTCGGTCGGCCGGATTCCAAAGTCTGGGTCCGACATCGGCTGATGTCGCATTTCTCTCCGACGTCAGAGCGGCTGGAGTACATAAGCATCAGCCGACGCCATTTTCTTCAGTGTTTCTTGCCCCAGATGCCAGGTGCCCTCCAAGGAAGGCTGTAATCAAATTTGGAAGACAAAAACAGGATTCCAGACAAATAAATGAGCAATAAAACAAATACACCATAACAGATATCCCCAGCTAAGAGAAACAGGGATAGGAGTGGACCCTAGGCATAGAGAAGTATGGAGGGAGGGAAAATCCGACTGCAGTTGCATGTCTATCGGACATCTACATTTATGGTAGGTACAAAACTGTACTATGTCCTTCAAGAATGCAACTGCAGTCATAACATATGGGTAGAATACCATAGCTTAGCTGGGGGAGGAGGAATGCTCTAGGAAAAAGATGGTGTGGCAATCAAACCCTGCAGGACTGCAGAAGCAAAGCCTGCTCTGGATCTGGAGTATAGAGGGAGATTGTAGTGTTTGGAGAATGTATGCACGGAGCTCCATGTAGCAGCTTCTAGAATGTCCTTAGTAGGCACCCCTCTTAAGAATGCTGTAGAGGTGGCTGTAGCTCTGGTGGAATGTGGTCTGACATTGGCTGGAGCAGTCTTTCCATGAAAGGAATAACAGAATCTGATGCAATGTCCAATCCATTTTGAAATAGTCTGTTTTGAAATTGCTTTTCCTTGGACTGCAGGGGCGTAAGCTACAAAAAGTTGTTCAGACTTCCTACTGGCCATGGTTCTGTCCAGGTAGTATCGAAGTTGTCTGTGAATATCCAAGGTATGTAACAGTCTTTCCCCCTTATTCTCAGGATTGGGGAAGAAAGCAGGCAGATGAATAGCTTGATTTAAAGAAACCCTAGATACCACCTTTGGCATAAAAGTAGGGTTGGTCCTTAATGAAACCCTGTCTCTGTGAAAAATTATGAACGGTGGTATTGCCATTAGGGCCTGTAGTTCCGAAACCCTTCTTGCTGAGGTAACTGCCAACAGGAAAGCTGTCTTCCATGAGAGAAACTGCAAGTCAACTGAAGCTGCTGGCTCAAATGGAGGTAGAGTCAGTTTTTCTAGGACAAAATTGAGGTCCCAGGCTGGCACTGAGGCCTTTCTTGGTGGCTTAATGTTCTTGATTCCCCTGAGGAATTGCCTTAGCAAAGGGTGTGAAAAGACAGGAGGATCAGTGTTATATCTAGCTGAAATAGTTGATGCATGTATCTTTATGGAAGAATATGAGAGGCCGTTCTTTAGCATATCTGCCAAATATTCCAAGATGAGTGGGATGTTCAACAATGATGCATCATGTCCCTTGCAGGTATTCCAATTGCTGAATCTCTTCCATTTTGCTAAGTAAACCTTTCTGGTGGATGGTCTTTGAGCCTCTGTTAGTATCCGCTGAACTTCCTTGGAGAGAGATAGGTTGAGGTTATTTATGGGATCTCCCAGGCTGTTAGCTGCAGTGTCTGAAGGTTTGGATGCACTGTTTTGAAATTGTGTTGAGTCAAAAGTAGAGGCCATTGGGGAAGGGCCCACCTCCTGGTGTGACATATGCTCCGTAATAGTGGGTACCAGTGTTGTCTTGGCCAGTCCGGAGCTATTATGATTCCCTTGGGTCTCTCTGCTTTGATCTTTAGTAATACTGAGGTCATCAGTGGCAGAGGTGGGAATGCATAGATTGTTAGGAAGTTCCAGTTGAATGAAAGAGCATCTATTTTCCAAGCTTTTGGATGGTACGTCCTTGTGCAGAATTTTTGTAGATGATGGTTGAGGTGAGAGGCAAATAGGTCTACTTCTGGCCTGCCCCATGTCGAAGTGAGTTGTGTGAAGATCTTCAGATGTAACCTCCACTCATGTGGATCTGTGAAATTCCTGCTTAGGCTGTCCGCCAACACATTGTCTTTGCCTGGAACAAACTGGGATTGTAACTGGATGTTTAGGCTCAGTGATTTTTCCCAAAGATGCATTGTCAGTCTGCAAAGGGAGTAAGAGTGGGTGCCCCCTTGCTTGTTTATATACCACATCTCAGTGGTGTTGTCTGTCCGTACCAGTAAATGGCCTTGCAGAAGTTGGTGTTGAAAGGCCTCGATGGCATGCATTACTGCCAGCATTTCCTTTTGGTTTATATGCAGATGTGTTTCCTTTGGAGACCATTGTCCTTGTATACACCTGCCTTCCATGTGCGCCCCCCATCCAAGGTCTGAGGCGTCTGTGGTCATGGTCTGTGTTATCTGTGGTTTTTTGAATGACATACCTGTGTTTGCCTGGCTCACCGAGGCCCACCATAGAAATTCCTTTTGTAGGCATGGAATGAGCGGTATGGTTGTCTCCAAGTTGTTGCTGTGCTGAGACCAAATGCTTTTTAGGTACCATTGAAGCTTTCTCATGTGTAGTCTTGCTAATGGAACCAGGAGAATGCAGGATGCCATGTAACCCAGGGCCTGTAGGAATCTCCTTGCAGTCATCTGGGTGAGTTTTGCTAAACCTTTGAAGTAATGAGTTAACTTCTCTTGCTTGTCTTCTGTCAGGTAAGCCATTTGAGAGGCTGTGTCTAATTTGGCTCCTAAGAAGATTATTTGCTGGGATATCTGCAGTCTTGACTTTTGGAAGTTGACTGTGTATCCCAGAGCTTGAAGTAATCATATGACATAGTCCAAGTTTTTTGTCAACATCAATTTGTCGTCCGCTTGTATGAGGCAGTCGTCCAGGTACAGGTAAATTTGTATCCCCTGGAGCCTGCAATGAGCAATTACTGAAGCCAGGCATTTTGTGAATACTCTGGGCGCAGTAGATAAGCCAAATGGCAATGCTGAGAATTGATCATGCTCTGGCCCTGCAAGAAATCTGAGGTATCTTCTGCAGCTGTGTCTGATAGGGACATGCAGGTATGCCTCCTTGAGGTCCAGAGTAATCAGCCAAGACCCCTTGCCCAGCATGGGAAGGAGTTGCTGTAGAGTCAGCATTTTGAACTTTGGTACTATGAGAAAGGTGTTTAATGCGGACAAATCCAGTATTGGTCTCCATTGAGATTCTTTTCTTGGAACAAGGAACAGTCTTGAGTAAAACCCCTGGCCTTGTTCTTGTTGTGGAACTCTTTCTATTGCTTTCATCCGAGTCAGCAGAGAGATTTGCTTGATAGCCTCTGCCCTCTGGTTTTGTGGTAGGTCTGGCATGCCTTGTTTTCTTGGCAAGGTATGAAAATGGAACCTGTAGCCTCAGTCTATGATGTCCAAAATCCATTTGTCCTTTGTCAGTCTGTGCCAATTTTCTGAAAACAGAGATAATTTCCCACCCAAGGGAGCTTCTATTTGTTCCCTGGTAGGCGGAAGTAGAGGAAAGTCATTGAGATTGTGGCTGTGGGGCAGGTGAAACCCCTGCGTCGCTTCTTTGGTTTCCTGGCTGCCATTGTCATCCCCTGTAAGGACCTCTGTATTGGCCTCTTCCTCGGCCACGTCTGTTTTTACCCCTTTGAAACTTTTCTGGATTAGGACAGGACCAGTTTTTTGAAGGCCAATTCCTACTGAATCTGGGGGGTTGAACCTGGAGGAAATCTTTCACCGTCTGAACTGATTTTGCTTTTTCCTCGATGGTCTTTAACACACATCCTTAGCATTAGCACCAAAAAGCTTGTTCTTTTCCAAAGGTGCATCCAGAAGTTTTGCCTTTACATGATCTGGTAGAGGTTGATCTTTTAACCATGCATGTCTACGAATGACTGCCCCTGTCATAGCTGCCCTACATGAAGCTTCCAGTGCATCATATCCACACTGCAGAAAGTGATTGCTTACTTGCTGAGTATTATGTACAGCTTCCTGCAAAGCCTTCCTGTCTAAAGGATCAGGAGTGGCCAATGTTTTTTGTAAATCTTCTAACAGGAAATCCTGATATTGTAACATATGAAAAAGACAATTCAAAGCTCTCATAGATAAGGTAGTGGATGTGTAAACCTTTTTGCCCCATCTCTCTAATGACCTAGCTTCCCTGTTGGAGGGCAATGGATTTTTAGAGGTGGAAGCTGAAACTCCTTTAGGCCCCTGTGAAATAGTTTCCAAATCAGCAGTATGGGCCCTGAATAAATGGGAATGTGTTTCTGGGACCCTGTAATACCTGTCTGGCTTGGCTGGAGCAGGAGGAAGAGAGTCAAGGGTAACACTAGAGTCATAATATAAATCATCCAAAACATCAAGTACAGGAGGAATAGCTAAGGGCCTGTGCTGGGGCTTCTTAAGGAAAGTCCGAAGGCATTTTCTGGAATCAGAATATTCCTAGCCTTGCCACTTGAAATGTTCCCTCATGGTATGCAGAACTTCCCCAAAAGAAATATCCTCAGGAGGGGAGGCCGAGGGGATGGAATCCTCTGCATCCGAGTCCTCATAGGTCTGGAAGAGCTCTTCCTGGCTATCAGAGTGGACAGAGCCCTCAGAATCTTCATCTGACGGAATAGGGTCAGAGGGTTCAACCCGGGGCCTTTTATCAGAAGGAGGCTGGGATCCTCTCTCAGGATGGGCCTGTGAACCTCTAATCATAGAAATTAAATCAGTAGCCATAGACATAATTTGTGTCTCTGGAGTAGGCTGAGGTAAGGTTTTAGTAGTAAGATGTTTTGTTTTGCTGGCTGCCTTAGCCCTAGTGTAGGCCTTAATAGACATGGCCATAGGAGGCCTGGCAGCTCCACGTGCAGGAGTGACCTTGTCTACAGCAATGGTCTCGGGCATTTCCTCGGTTTTGGTATCCGGAGGAAAATCAATAACTGGCGTCGGAGTGATATCCGGAATCGGAGTCGTCGGTAATGTGGTGTCTTTGGTTCGGAGCGGTGCAGAGACGGTCTCAGAGGGAACCGGAGCACTCACGATAGGTTTTGGCGTGGAGTCGGTGGTAGACGCGGGCCGAGGATGTCGGTCCCGGTCTTTTCGTTTCTTGGGAGTTTGCGATGTCGGAAGTTCCGACGGCATTGTGTAAGCAAATATTTAGCCGAAAAAATCTTCAGCGCACTCTGCCCGGCGCCTGAGAGTGCGCTTGTTGAAGCGAGCACAGGCTACACAGGCCGAGACGTCGTGGTCTGGGCCAAGGCAAGGAAGACAGTAAGAGTGGAAATCCTTATGAGGTATTTGTTTACCACAAGAAAGACAATTGTTAACTTTTTCAGTAATTTCTGACATCGGCTGAGGCAAGAAAAGGTCCCCAACGGGGTACTTAGCTTTTTTGATGACTTCAGAATCGAAGAATACAGGAGCTGACCGACCGGCACTTGCGAACTGCTTCTGCTTCGGGCACCGCGCGGCAAGAAAGACTGAAGAAAATGGCGTCGGCTGATGCTTATGTACTCCATTCGCTCTGACGTCGGAGAGAAATGCGACATCAGCCGACGTCGGACCCAGACGTTGGAATCCAGCCGACCGAGGGCTGCCTGAGGCAGGACAACCCATATGTTATGACTGCAGTTGCATTCTTGAAGGACATCAGGTCTATCTGTGGAATACTCCACCTGTGGACCATAGTCAGGAAAACATCTCTTTGCAACATCCATTTCTGGTTGTTTGAAATGGTTCTGCTTAGGTAACCTGCCTGGGAGTACTTCAGAGATGGGATGTAGGCTGCCTGGAGGGTGATCCCCTGTGAGGTAGCCAGTTCCCACACCTGCAGAGCTAGTCCGCATAGAACTTAGGATTTGGTCCCTCCCTGCGTGTTGAGATACCACAGGACTGTGGTGTTGTCTGTGAATATCTTTAGGTATGGCTGGAAGGCCTGTAGAGCAAGGAGAATGGCCCTCATTTCTCTCATGTTTATGTGGTCTTGTTTGTGTCTGGCTGTCCACAAACCTTGTATCTTCTTTTTTCTCAGAGTCGCTCCCCAGCCCAGGTCTGAGCCATCTGTGTACATGGTCTGGGAGGGAGAGGGTGTTAGCAGAGGCAGACCTGGGTGTTGAACAACCTGAGCAACCCACCATCTCAGTTCCTGATGCAAGCAGGGGAGCAATAGGATCCTGATCTCCACAGGGTAGAAGTGTTGGGGCCACACCGACCGAAGGTAACATTGTAGTTTCCTCATGTGCATCCTTGCTAGGGGCAACATGGGAATGGTAGCTGCCATGTAACCTAGACATCTCAGAAATTGTCTTCCAGTCAGTTCCGTTGATTGTAGGGCAGCAAGAAGGTGGTGTGAGAGGGATACCACCTTTTCTGCTGGAAGAAAGGTCTTCATGAGGTCTGTCCTGATCCTGCAACCCAGGAAGACAATATCCTGTGTGGGGTTGAGGTGGGACTTTGGGAAGTTGATCATGAAATAAAAAAAAAACAAAAGGTCAGTAGACCATGGTATGTAAATGCTTTATTAAAGCATATATGAATAGAGTAGTAACAGACCGGTTTCGGCTAAACAAATTAAATAGCCTTCATCAGTGTCAATAAAAAACACACTGAAATTCAATGCCTTTTATACCATAAGGTAGAAACAAAATTAAAGCTCCTTGGTTGTTCATAAATTCTCATTATGACACGGTGGGAATAGACCACCAAGCTTAATGATCCACTTTTCTTTAGTATTTACTATAGAATGGCATCCAGCTTTATTTGTCCTATTTCCCACAATCCTGTCTATCACAATAAATCTAAGGCTTGCATTCTTGTGTGCCACTGAATGTTTATATAAAGCATTACTTGTTTTTTTGGTCCTGATATCACTACAGTGTTCATATAAGCGTAATCTCAAGGGTCTCGAAGTTTGCCCAATATAAAAGGCTGAGCAAGAGCATGTAGCAAGATAAATCACCCAATCAGTTCCACAATTAGCATAAAACCTGATATCACAAACAATGCCTGTGTTCCTGCTAAATTGTTTAGATTTCGTCAACCTATGACAATGTGTACAGTGTCTACAAGGGACACAACCAAAAAGTAAATCACCTGTCAGAGTTCTTTGAATGGGATCCTGAGTATGTCTAAAGCCATGTTTAAAATGAATAAAATGAGATCCAAGAGTCCTCTCCCTACAGAAGGAGAAAAGACATCTGTCCTTAAGAAACTCCGATAACTCGGTGTCTAAGAGAATATTCCAATGTCTTTGAACAATATCCAGTAACATGTTGGTATTTCTCCAATAAGTGGTTACAAAACGAATATTCGAGTCACTCCCATTTTTTATCCTTGTACTTCAATAGGTCCTTGCTGTCTAGTGCTGAGACCCAATTACTGGCAGTAAGAACATTACCAATTGTATAACCCCTGTTTTTGAACCTCTTAGTCAGGTCCTCCTTGAAATGTTCATAAATGGGTGGGGGGTGAGCAGATACGTTTCATCTGAAGAAATTGAGATTTGGTTATGTTCTTTGTAATGTGTGGTGGATGGAAACTGGATGCATGTACTAGGGAATTATACTGTGGGTACTTACGATAAACCTCTGTATCTAGAGTATGATCAGTGTTTCTGACAACTAACACATCCAAAAAAGTTATTTTTTGGGGCATCATAGTTGACTGTAAATTGTATTCCTGACTTATTGCTATTTAAGTATTCCACAAACTCCTGAAGATATTCAATGTCAGCTCTCCACACCATCCAGCAGTCGTCCAGATAATGCCTTCATATGTCCGTTTCTTCCAAGTATATATTATGGTTAGTATCATAAATGAGATGTTCTTCTAAAAAGGCCATGAAAAAAATCGGCATAAAAGGGGGCAAAGGATGCCCCATAGCTGTACCCCGAACCCGCCAGTAGCATTTGTTTTGATAGTAAAAAAACATTTTTGGTCAGAACATGTTCTGCTAGATCGATCAAAAAGGTATTGAACCCTGGTGGATAAAGTTTGGATCTATGTAACCAATATTCAAGGGCCTGTAACCCAGCCCAATGAGGAATATAGGTATACAAAGCAGATACATCCAGAGTGCATAATAACCAACCTGGTTCCAATTGCATGTCCGAGATTATTTATAAAAATTCAGTAGTATCTTGGACCCTGGTCCGAACCCATTTGAGTAAAGGTTGTAAATGTTTCGAAAAAAGCAAAGAGTGGTTCCATAACAGAGCCCTTCTCTGAGAGAATGGGTCTTCCCAGTGGATGATTAAGGCCTTATGTATTTTTGAAAGTAAGTACAGATATTGGCTACCACACTGTCAAATGATACAATACTAACCCAGATATAATACCCTCCTCCTTGTCAGACAAAAGAAATTCATCAATTTGCTTCTTAAAATTAAAACTGGGATCTAGAGGAATATATATACATATATATAATGATGCCCATCATTCAATTGCCTTTCTGCTTCAGCATTATATTGTACCCAATCCATAACAACCACTGCCCCTCCCTTATCCGCATTTCAAATTACCAAATTTTATTATTTTCAAGTTCCTGTAAAGCCTGTTGTTCGATCTTTGAGAGGTTGTTAGGCGTAATCCCAGATTCCCTAAAGTGAAAATGTAGATCTTTAAGAATGCATGTTTGAAACATCTGGACATTGTGATGCATAAGAGGCATGATATTAGATTTATAATATTTCAATGCATCATCTTCTCCAGAATTGGTAAATGATCGATAAAATGATGTAATATCCTGTGCAAGGGAGATCTCAGAAACAAAGAAACCAGGTACAAAATGTAACCCTTTATTTAACAACTGAATTTGAGTTTGTGACGAAATGTTTAACACATTGTTACTTTCAACTATTTGTGTATCATAAGTCTGAGTAGGCCCTCTATGCTTTCTACCTTTGGTGTGTTTTCTCCTGGCCCGCCTTGTCCTGCCCCTAAAGGGTTTTGTGAATAACTGCTTGCTACAGATCACCCTTTATGACCCAGGACCACCACTCCGCCTTTCTGGAGACACTGGAAAAAATGAAGGTCCTACTGAACACCCTGATATTGGGTGATTTCAATTACCTCACCGTTAACTGGGAAAACTACTGAAGTACAAACTCCCAGGTCCAGCACTTCAGCTGGTAAACTCCCCTACCAGAGGTGGCAACATATTGGACCTGGTCATCACCAACATGGGCAACAGGTGTTCCACACCAGATGTCAACCCGTCACTGGTTAGATCAGACCATAAACTAATCACTCCGGATGTCCACACCACACCACCACCTCCAACCAAGGAAACCACAGTGAAAAATTATCTATAGCAAACTTCACCTTACTTAAGACAGAGGTGGTAAGTTTCACAGCCCCCAAGCTAAAGGATAACAGTGTCCAAGATGCAGGAACCTTTACAAATGCACTCTATGAGCACCTACAAGGATGCATGGATCGTGCCATCCCTAGCAAAACCAAGACTCACTCCCCTAAGAGAAGGAAACCAGTCTGGTGAAACCTGCCATAAACAGGCTATACAACAGAAGGAGGAAACTAGTTCAGAAAAAAGCAAATCCCAAGAAGTAAAGACATCCCTGATCAGTATCAGTAAGAAACTAAGGTCCCTCATAAAATCCTCCAAGGCTAACTTCGAAAGAAAAATAGCCAGGGATTCGAAAGATCACCACAAAGCCTTCTTTAGCTATGTCAAGAATCTAAGTGGCAACTCGCAAATATGCTCTGAGCTAGTGCACAATAGCACAAAATATACTGAACCTACTGATATTGCCAACATCCTGGCAGACAGATTCAGTGCAAACTTCACCCCCCTCTCATCCCCAAAAGGGCCCACAACAATACCGGAAAAGTGTAGTGTCCCAGAAATCACAGACGCACAGGTGAAAACAGCCCTTTCAAAAGCCAAAAGCACAGCATCAATGGGGCCAGATGGTACCCAGGCTGCATCTTGCATGAACTACAGAACTAACTAACCCCCCACCTAAACACACTGTTCAACCTCAGCCTCTCCACAGGCTATGTGCCCACAGAATGGCGCACAGCAACGGTTATTCTGATCCACAAAGGACGGGTCACAACTGACCCCGGTAACTATCAACTATAAGCCTGACTAGCCTGGTCTGCAAGGCTATGGAGCACATCATCATGGAACTCATTAACAAAGACATTAGGAACCTCCAAACACTTGACCCAACCCAGTTCGGCTTTGTTAAGGGCAGATCATGTCTATTAAACCTGGTTGACTTCTTCGAGATGGTCACTAAGGCCATAGATGAGGGGAAGGTAGTTCACACAGCCTACCTTGACCTCGCCAAGACTTTTAACACCACTCCCCACTCGGGAATTATAGAAACACTCACCAGCCAGAATATAAACCCCCTACGCCACAAGATGGGTTGCCAACTGACTTACAGACAGAACTCACACGGTAAGAATAGCGGCTCCAGGTCCAACTCTAAACCAGTCACAAGTAGTGTCCCACAAGGCTCGGTCCTGGGACCCCTACTGTTCGGCATATACTTCTCAGAAGTACAGGCAAACACAGCAGAACTATGACTAACCAAGTTTGCCGATGACTGTAAACTGGGAGCCATAACTGACTCTCCGGCTGACACAGACATTCACCAAAAGGGCCTTACTGAGGTGGACACCTGGTATCAAAGTCATGATCTCAAGCTAAATGCCAAAAAATGTATAGTCATCCCGTTTGGGAAAAACAAAAACACCCATGAATTACCACATAGGTGGCAGCCCCCTTAATACAGAAGGGGTAATAAGAGATCTGGGGACCCAGGTAGATAGTAATATCTCCTTTGACAATCATATTGCCAAAGTAGTTAGGAAATCCTTCTATGTAGCCCATCTAATTACTAAAGGGTTCACATCTAGAAATAAAGAGGTTATAGTGCCCTTCTACTCATTAGACCCATCAGAGTACAATGCCCCATTTGGGATGTACCTCACAAGACACTTCCAAGAGCTGGAAAGACCACAAAAGTACCTCACCAAGAGGATTACTGGTCTCAAACATATGTCAAATGCAGTCCAACTAGAAAAACTCCAGCTGTACTCAGTGGCATATCGCTTACTCAGAGGTGATCTCTGCCTGACTTACAAAGCCATGTCCAACTCAGAATTGATGGACATGCTCCACCTAAAGAAATCCAAGTCACTCCGAGCCCCTTGCTCTAGTGAGCTAAACCTCGCCACAACAATAAATAGAACATGCTGGAGGGATAGATTCCTGTCACAGAGACTCCCCATGCTTTGTAACAAAATTCCTAACTACATTAGGCAAAGCTCCTCACTAACACTCTTCAACAGAAACCCTGACGAGTGGATGGGTAACAGAAAATACACCCCTGGGATCACTTCACTGGCTCTTCTTGACAGAGGCTCAGTTAATTAATCAATGGGGCGGTGAAAGCTGACAAACACTGGCTAGGATTATAAATGCCCTCGGGCAGACAGCCTAGTACCTACCTATGAGAATCTGTGGCATTTTTTGCATATATATATATATATATATATATATATATATATAGATATATATCCGTAACAGAAGGGGAGTCATTCCCAGATGTCCCATTATATGGACCTAGGCCATTTGCATTTGAGAATTTTCTTGTTCCCAGTCTCAAATTTAACATGTTTATTTGTACTAAAGGGATTACCCTTATCACAGTCTCCCATATCTCTGTGAAACTTGTGCATTTTTCTCTCCTTGAGCTGGTGTTCTAAACTGAGTAATTCTTGACTCAATTTGTTTAAACATGTAGTACAAGAAAATTGACCTTCAAACTTCTTTGTTTCCTCAGACATCTTAGCTACCTCAGATATACCCATATCAACAGAGCGATCACAGTAAGCGGCCAATACCTTACCGAACCCCATTGAGGATTTTTGTTGGGCTATAGCCCATTATTCGGCCAATTCTGTGTCCATATGCACTACCAAAGGTTGGGTGCTTACTCTAAGGCCTCTGGGTGAGACTCCCTTGGCTTGATAAGCCTTGAAAAGTTTGAGATGCCAGACATTGGTCCATGGGGTCTTCATACATTGTCAGTTTTTGAAAATGAAAAAATACACATTCTCCGGTTGCCAATAAGGCAAAACAATGTACCCAACACACTAGTCATAGGTGACTCTATAGTCAGGCACACTGATGTCCCACTCACCAGGCTAAACAAGGAGAAGGTTACTGTCAGCTGCATATCGAGTGCCAGGATCCACCACGTAACCCACGTACTCAGGTCACTCCACAACAAGTACAAATATTACTATGTCATTGTACATGTTGGTGTGAATGTCCTGACATATACTTCCCTGGACTACATGAAGAGAGACATGGAAGAGCTCTCAGATCTTGTAGCCTAGGCAGGTATGACCCTAGCCCTGAGTAGCATTCTGCCATCACCCAGAATGATACCGCAGTACAAGAACAAAATGATTGACTTCAACAATTGGCTAGGCTTCTGGTGTCATTCTAAGGGGATCCAGTATCTGTCTGCTTGGGATGACATGGTCAACAGGCCACGATGCTTTGCCACGGATGGCCTGCACCTGTCGCACCTGGGATTCTGGATACTGGCTAAGGCTCTTGCTGCCCCTATAGTGCCTTTTTTAGTCAAGGTTCAAATAACAAATTCACCACCATAACAGGAACAGGCAAGCAAAAACTGAGGGTAATGCTACTCAATGTTAGAAGTCTAAATCTCAAAATGTACTCACTTGAGGCACTCCTTAAAATGGAGAACATCGATATCTGTGCAGTGACTGAGACCTGGTTCAAGGCTCCAGACAGCACCCCTGCACTACCAGGCTATAACTCATACCACACTTTTCGGCCATGTAACCTGGATCGAAACACCAAAGGCGGAGGTGTGTCCATATTCATTAAGGATATCCACACCTCCAGGCTAGTTGCTCAGCATAATGTATCCGAGGTTATCCAAGTGCAACTAACTCTGGGCAAAACTGCGTCCAAATTGTAGCTTGCTAAAGATCCCCCACCATGCCCCAGGATTCCCACTCCTCTTTTCTTGATGTACTGGAAAATATTAGGGTTCAACCAAACACCCTAATAATGGGCGACTTCAACTACCCCACCATTAACTGGGAAAATTACTTGTGTACCAACTCCTCAACTCAATGCTTTCTGGAATTCATAAACTCCAATGCCTTGGATCAACTTATCCACACCCCCACCAGGGGCAACAATATCCTAGACCTAGTTATTACCAACATGAGTGACTGGTGTTCCACACCTGAAGTCAACTCCTCGTTGGGCAAATCTGACCACAAAAAACGAAATACTGCAAAAAACTTAATAGTAAAAGTAAGAATAAAGATAGGAAATTCCGGTGGAATCGTACCAGTTTATTCCAAGTCCAAAAGCACAAAGACACAAAGACACACAATATCACAGCAACATCAACAATGTTGCTGTGATATTGTGTGTCTTTGTGCTTTTGGACTTGGAATAAACGGGTACGATTCCACTGGAATTTTCCTATCTGCACTTTTTGTTCTTACAAATCTGACCACAAGCTAATCACCCTTGATATCCACATCCCGCCCCCACCCCCCATTAAGGAAACCACAGTAAAAAATTTCTCCTAAGCCAACTTCATGCTTCTTAAGACAGAAGTGGCGAACTTCATGACACCCATGCAGATGGACAGTGCAGTTACAACTGCTGAATCCTACACAAATGCACTCTATAAGCACTTACACGAGTGCATGGATCGTGCTATCCCAAACAGAACCAAGACGCTATCCTCCAAATAAAGGAAGCCAATCTGTTGGTCCCCTGTCATAAACAAACTGTACAACAGACGGAAGAAACTGTTGCAAAAGAGAGTAAAATCCCATGAGTGGAGGAGCTCCCTGGTCAGCATCAGTAAGAAGCGGAGATCCCTTATAAGAGCCTCCAAAGCTGGCTATGAAAACAAAATTGCCACTAATTCCAAGGACAACCACAAAGCATTCTATAGCTATGTCAAGAATCTCGATGGCAACACCCAGATCTGCACTGAGTTACAGCACAAAGGCAAGAAAATTATAGAACCAACTGATATTGCCAACATCCTGGCAGATAGCTTCAGTGCTAACTTTACCCCCCTCTCACCCCCTAAAGGGCCCATATCTATACAGGAAGAATGCAGATTCCCTGTAATCACAACTGCGCAGGTAAAAGCTGCACTCTCTAAAGCCAAAAACACAGCATCCATGGGACCAGACAACATCCCAGGCTGTGTTTTACAGGAACTTCAGAACAAACTGGCTCCCCACTTAAACACCATGTTCAATAATAGCCTCACATCAGACTTTGTGCACACTGCATGGCGCACAGCAACAGTTATCCCACTCCACAAAGGGGGAGCCACCAATGATCCTGGGAGCTATCGAACTATTAGCCTGATGAGCCTGGTCTGCAAGGCTATGGAACGTATCTTAATGGAACTCATAAACAAAGACATTGGTAACCTCCAAACTCTGGATCCCACCCAGTTCGGGTTTGTGAAAGGCAGATCATGTCTCCTGAACCTGATTGACTTCTTTGAGGCAGTCACCAAAGCTGTAGATGAGGGTAAGGTGGTTCACACAGCCTATATCTTTGACCTCACCAAGGCTTTCGACACCATCCCTGATTCTGGAATTATAGCTAAACTCACTAAACTAGGTATAAATCCCTGTGTCACAAGATGGGTTGCCAACTGGCTCACTGACAGAACCCACAATGTAAAAGTTGCAGACTCCAAATCTGACCTCAAAGCAGTGACAAGTGGAGTACCACAGGGTTCTGTCCTGGGACCTCTCCTGTTTGGTATCTACTTCTCTGAAGTACAGGCTAACACAGAAGGCCTCTGGCTAATGAAGTTCGCAGATGTCTGCAAACTAAGAGCCATAGTCAAGTCCCCAAATGATGTGGACATCCTACAGAAGGGCCTCGCTGAGACAGATGCCTGGTGTCAGAGCCATGGCCTCAAGCTCAATGCCAAAAAGTGCAGTGTCATCCCCTTTGGTAAAAACTTTGTACCCATGAACTACCACATAGGCAGCAATCTACTTAACACCGAATGTGTGATAAGAGACCTTGGGGCCCAGGTGGACAGTAGTCTCTCCTTTGATAGTCACATCTCCACAGAAGTCAGGAAGTCCTTCTACGTGGCACACCTCATCATAAAAGGGTTTTCATCCGGGAAAAAAGTGGTCAATGTTCCCCTCTACTCGACACTCATTAGACCCATTATAGAGTACAACGCCCCTTTTGGAATGTACCTCGAGACATCTGCAGCAGCTGGAAAGGCCACAGAAGTACCTCACAAAGAGGATTATTGCCCTCAAAAAAATGCCCTACACTGAATGCCTCAAAAAACTCCAGCTTTACTCTGTAGCATATCGCCTACTCCGAGGTGATCTCTGCCTAACATACAAAGCTATGTCAAACCCAGAGCTGTTGGACATGCCACACCTAAAGAAATCCCAGTCCCTCCGAGCTACACGCTCTAGGGATCTAAACCTTGTTACCACAATAAACAGGACATGCTGGAGGGATAGATTCCTGTTCCAGAGACTTCCCATACTCTGGAACCGGTTACCCATCTATGTCAAGCAAAGTTCTTCATTAGCACTCCAAGAAAAATCTTGATGAGTGGATGGGAAATAGGAAATATGCCCTGGGGATCACTTCTGTCTCTCTGCTCGACAGTGGCACAGGAAAATAACTTTCTTGGGTGGCGTAAGCCAGGGAACCTTGTTGGCTAGGCTTACATAGGCCCTTGGGCCGATAGCCTAGTGCCTACCTATGAACCAATGGGTCCAACCCAATGTTCATGTTATTAGTGGGCCCAAAACCAAAAATACCCAGGTTGTCTCTGTCTGCTGATAATTCATGTAGGATCTTAGTCAAATCCATTCGGTAATTGTCTGGTCAATTATAAATTGCAAAATATATATATGTTAACTCCAATCCTATTTAGATACAGTTAGTACAAAAAAATGATGGCATAGAGTCCCAATAGGGAAGGTTTGAATGAGCTCAAATATCTATACCAAAATGATAATCCCAATATACCAAATATTAAGATAAACCACTGGCATTTGTAGACAGTCCAACACTACTGTTACCCCATTGCCAAATTCAAGGGAATAATGGCCGCCAGAGCATATCACCTGAACATGTCAACAAATATAAAAAGCAAAAATTCACCAGCAATGCTACCTTCGTTCCCGTCTCCAGTAGAATGTTTATATCCTTTCTTAATTTAGTTAACCAAAAGGAAGTTATCAGGGACGAACAATAATAGCCTTAATTCTCCTTAACCATATATGTTCGTGCATCAGGAAAACACTTATATGCAATGCTACATTCCCCTGTATAAACTTGCAATTAAACAAATTAGTGTCAGGCTTACTACAAAGGCCATAGGTGTGTAGCACAACACTAATCCCCCAACGATATATATCTGAGCCCATGCAATGAATAAGATGGCTAAACAAACACCCTAATTATAATGATACCCTGAATACAATCTTGTTGACTGTATAACTACATATATTAAATTGCAACTACTACAATGCAATAAGTAAAAAAATGCACCAACACTTCATTAAGATATTAATATAACCGCCAAAAACCAGCAATAATAATAGTGACCACCAGGGACCCTGTATGAGTGAAATAATTTGTTTCAAAACTGAAAAGCAACTAAGTGGACTAAATATAAAAAGTTAAATGTCCAAATGTAAAATTTGAATCTTGTCGGCCCAAAATCCTGAAAAGGAAAATTATGTTGCTAATTTTCAGTTCACAAATGGGCCAAAATGATAGCCTGCGCAAGTCCAAACCACCGTATAATCACACTGATTATATTCCGGCCACTTGTAAATGCAATAAATAAATTTGTTGAACAGACAAAAATAGAAAAAATAATGTATATAATGGAATGAGACTGTAATATCCAAATGCATTCCAGCCTGCTCACAACCCAATATATGTCCTGTTCGCATATAACACTAAGTTTCAACACAGCAAAAATGGCTGACACTACTGAGTTTGACAAACAGAACCACTCTGCTAATTGAGTTGGCCTAAATAAAGGCCCAAACCTGCACAGAAAAAGCAAAAACTTTCCTTTGTCATAAGTCCCAAACTGGAATGTGCCGTAAACACAATAGTTCAATGAAATGGTTCGTTTCGGAGTTGTAATGATCAGACGAGATGTGTACAAAAATGTCCTCAAAGTCAGAAATTATTCTGGAGTAACCCAAGAGATCCAAAACATTTCTAATGGTGCCATTGTTATAACAGAAAATCCAAGCCTAAAGTTGAGCCACTTGTATATGCAATAAATTAATTTGTTAAGCAGATATAAAAATGTATATAATGGAATGAGTCTAACATCAAAATGTGCAACAGCCTGCTTGCAGCCCAATATATAACCTGTTCGCATATAACACTTATTCATATATGAATTTCAACACAGCAGTAATAGCTGACAACTCTATTGAGTTTCACAAACACAACCACTCTGCTAATTGAGTTGTCCTAAATAAAGGCCCAAACCTGTACAGAAAAAGCAAAAAAGCTTCCCGTATTCTAAGTCCCAAACCACAATGAGTCATAAACATGATAGTCCAACCATGGGTCAGTGAAATAGTTTTTTTCTGACTTTTAATAATCCAACAAGAAATGCGTACAAAAATGCCCCCAAAAGTCAAAAATAATTCTGGAGTGACCCAAGAGATCGAAAACGCTTCTAATGGTGCTGTTGAAACAAAAAGTCCAAGCTGAAAGCAGAACCAGATAGACTGAGTTCCTATAAAAATAAAATGTCCTGAAGCATTTAGGTCTTGGTAACCTCTGCAATAAGCATGCACGATATGGGTCAAATCTGCCATTTAATAGAAACGGCCATATAATAGAAACACAGACATAAATGTGCAGCATACCACAGGCCAACAGCAAGGGAACCAACAAATACAAAACAAAACCATTGCAGATACGGCAACTGCACGACCTCAAAAAGGATAGGTGCAAATCAAAAAACAAAAGGCCAGCAGGCTGGTATGTAAATGCTTTATTAAAGCTTATATGAATAGAGCAGTAACAGACCGGTTTCGTCTAAACAAATTAAATAGCCTTAATCAGTGTCAATAAAAACACATTGAAATTCAATGTCCTTTTATACCATAAGGCTTTTGGCCTGTTTTATGCTGCACATTTATGTCTGTGCTGGGGTTTTGGAGCTCATTGAACATTTTGTGCTTTCCAGCATTTTTTGCAAAGGTTCTTTTAATTTTCCATCTGCGGATTATTAGGAGTCTTGTGTGCTGCAGCTGGTGTTTTTAGAACTGTTTTCAGACTGTTTCTATTATATGGCAGATTTGGCCATATCACGCACACATTGCCGATTTTACTAAGACCTAAATGCTTCAGGACTTTTTATTTTTATCGGAACTCTGTCTATCTGGCTCTGCTTTCAGCTCGAACTTTTTGTTTCAACAACGGTGCCATTAGAAGCGTTTTGTGTCACTCCAGAATTATTTTTGACTTTTGGGGGCATTTTTGTACACATTTCTTGTCTGATTATTACAACTCCGAAACAGACTATTTCATTGACCCATGGTTGGACTATCATGTTTACGACATTCTGGTTTGGGACTTACAATACAGGAAGGTTTTTGCTTTTTCTGTACAGGTTTGGGCCTTTATTTAGGGCAACTCAATTAGAGTGGTTGTGTTTGTGAAACTCAACAGCATTGTTAGCCATTACTGCTGTGTTAAAATTCATATATGAATAAGTGTTGTGTGCGAACAGGTTAAATATTGGGCTGCGAGCAGGCTGAAACACATTTTGATGTTACAGTCTCATTCCATTACATACATTTTGATATCTGCTTAATGAATTCATTTATTGCATATACAAGTGGCTCAACTTTCGTCTTGGATTTTCTGTTACAACAATGGCACCATTAGAAGTGTTTTGGATCTTTTGGGTTACTCCAGAATAATTTTTGACTTTGGGGGCATTTTTGTACGATCTCTTGTCGGATTATTACAACTCAGAAACAAACCATTTCCTTGACCTATTGTGTTTACAGCACATCCTGGTTTGGGACTTATGATACAGGAAAGTTTTTGCTTTTTCTGTACAGGTTTGGGGCCAACTAATAACATGAACATTAGGTTGGATCCATTGGAATTGGAGAATATGTGATGTGTATTTCCCATTTTCAAAAACTGACTAAATCTATGAGGACCCTACGGACCAATGTCTGGCAACTCAAACGTTTCAAAACTTATCAAGCCAAGAGAATATCACCCAGAGGCCTTAGAGTATGCACCCAACCTTTGGTAGCACATATGGACAGAGAATTGGCTGAACAATGGGCTACAGCCCAACAAAAAGCCTCAATGGGGTTCGTTGAGGTAATGGCCGCTTACTATGATCGCTCTACTGATATGAGTATATCTACGGTATAGATTGCATCATCCTCTCCAGAATTGGTAAATAATCAACAAAAGGATGCAGCATCCTGTGCAAGAGAGTCCTCAAAAACAAAAAAACTAAGATGTCTGAGGAAACAAAGAAGTTTGAAGGTCAATCTTCTTACACTACATGTTTAAACAAATTTGAGTCAAGAATTTCTCAATTTAGAACACCAGCTCAAGGAGAGGAAAATGCACAAGTTTCACAGAGATATGGGAGACTATGATAAGAGTAATCCCTTTAATACAAATAAACATGTTAAATTTGAGACTGGGAACAAGAAAATTCTCAAATGCAAAAGGCCTACGTCCATTCTTAAGAAATGTATATCATCTCATAATTGAACATCTGGGGATGACTCCTCTTCAGTTATGGATCTAGATATACAGCATACCACAGATTCTCCTGTGTCCAAACACAGTAATTCACAAAACCCTTTAGGGGCAGGACAAGGAGGGTAAAGAGAAAACACACCAAGGGTAGACAGCATAGAGGGCCTACTCAGACCCATGATACAGAAATAGTTGGAAGGAACACTGTGTTAAACATTTCATCACAATCTTTGTCACAAACTCAAATTCAATTTTAAATAAAGGGTTACATTTTGTACCTGGTTTCTTTGTTTTTGAGGACTCTCTTGCACAGGATGTTGCATCCTTTTGTTGATCATTTACCAATTCTGGAGAGGATGATGCAATCTAATTTCATGCCTTCCATGCATCACAATGTCCAGATGTTTCAAACATGCATTCTTAAATATCTACATTTTCACTTTAGGGAATCGGGGATTAAGCCTAACAACCTCTCAAAGATAGAACAACAGGCTATACAGGAACTTGAAAATAGTAAAAATTTCGTAATTTTACCTTGCTATACAGGAACTTGAAAATATAAAAATTTGGTAATTTTACTTGTGGACAAGGGAGGTTGTTATGGACTGGGTACAATATAATGCTGAAGCAAAAAGTCAATTGAATGATGGGCGTCATTATATATAGCCCTCTAGATCCCAATTTTAGTTTTCAAATTGATGAATTTCTTTTGTCTGACAAGGAGGGTGGTATTATATCTGAGTTAGTATTATATCATTTGACAGTGTCTGATCCCAGTAGCCAATATCTGTACTTACGTCCAAAAATACATTTATTTATTTTTTATTTATTATTTTACATTTGTTAACCAGGGTGGTCCGACTGGATACATGTCCTTTTTCAGCGGAGGCCCAGGGAGAAAAGCTCCAACAGAGTTACATTGATAATTAGGTACAGTAAATGAGCTGAAAGAACTTAACAAAAACATAAGCTATTTACATACAAGTACAAGACTGCCATTACTATTTCTGAGATTACTACAAATGTAACATTAATAACATATTAGCAAGGATGGTAGGCAGTATAATGACATAGAGTTAGACAGGATACATATTTCATTATCACAGTATACAAAGTACTTATCATCTTAGCTAGTTGTTTATGTTTTAGTTAATGGCACAGAGCTAGTCTGGGTTTGAGCAAGGACATAGCCAGTGTGACTTGAAGTGGAGTTTTAGACTATTTTTGAATTGACTTAGAGAAGTTGCAAGCGTGATGTTATTTGGGAGAGAGTTCCATATTTTACCAGTGGTGTTGGCAAATAGCGCGTCACCACCTAGGTTGAGAGATTTAGTTGTTTGGACAAGGAGTCTGTTTGCTGATCAAAGGCAGCTTAGATTGGAGTAGGGAGTCATTAAGTTTTTTAGTGCTGGGGTATTCTCAGGTTGTTTAAGGATTTTGAAGGCCTCTACATAAAGACCTTAATCATCCACTGGGAAGCCCCACCGTCTCAGGAAAGAGCTCTGGTACGGAACCACTCTCTCAGTTTTTGACGAAACATTTACAACCTTTACTCAAATGAATTCGGTCCAGGGTCCAAGATACTATTGAATTTTTACAAATAATCTCGGACATGCAATTGGAACCAGGTTGGTTGTTATGCACTCTGGATGCATCTGCTTTGTATACCAATATTCCTCACTGGGCTGGGTTACAGGCCCTTGAATATTGGTTACATAAATCCAAACTTTATCCACCAGTGTTCAATACCTTTTTGATCTGTCTAGCAGAACATGTTCTGACCAAAAATGTTTTTTACCATCAAAGCAAATGCTACTGGCAGGTTTAGGGTACAACTATGGGGGCATCCTTTGCCCCCAATTATGCCGATCTTTTCATGGCCTTTTTAGAAGAACATCTCATTTATGATACTAGCCATAACATATACTTAGAAGAAATTGACATATGGAGGCGTTATCTGGATGACTCCTGGATGGTGTGGAGAGCTGACATTGAATATCTTCAGGAGTTTGTGGAACACTTAAATAGCAATAAGTGGGGAATACAATTTACAGTTAACTATGATGCCCAAAATATAATTTTTTTGGATGTGTAAGTTGTCAGAAACACTGATCATACTCTAGATACAGAAGTTTATCTTAAGTACCCACAGTATAATTCCCTACTACATGCATCCAGTTTCCATCCACCACACATTACAAAGAACAAACTCATATCTCAATTTCTTCGGATGAAGCGTATCTGCTCACACCCAGCCACTTATGAACATTTCAAGGAGGACCTGACTAAGAGGTTCAAAAACAGGGGTTATAAAATTAGTAATATTCTTACTGCCAGTAACTGGGTCTCAGCACTAGACAGGAAGGACCTATTGAAGTACAAGGATAAAAAACAGGGGAGTGACTCGAATATTCATTTTGTAACCACTTATGGGAGAAATACCAACATGTTACTGGATAGTGTTCAAAGACATTGGAATATTCTCTTAGCAGACACCAAGTTATTGGAGTTTAAGGACAGATGTCTTCTCTCCTTCTGAAGGGAGAGGACTATTGGATCACATTTTAATCATTTTAAACATGGCTCTAGACATACTCAGGATCCCATTCAAAGAACTCTGACATGTGATTTACTTTTTGGTTGTGTCCCTTGTGGACACTGTACACATTGTCATAGGTTGATGAAATCTAAACAATTCACCAGCAGGAACACAGGCATTGTTTGTGATATCAGGTTTTATGCTAATTGTGGAACTGATTGGGTGATTTGTCTTGCAACATGCACCTGCTCAGACTTTTATATTGGGCAAATTTCGAGACCCTTGAAATTATGCATATAGGTTCATAGGTAGGTACTAGGCTACTGGCCCTAGGGCCTATACAAGCCTAGCCAAAAAGGTACCCTGGCTTTCACCACCCAAGAAAATTATTTTCCTGTGCCCCTGTCAAGCAGAACCACAGAAGTGATCCCTGGGGTGAATTTCCTATTACCCATCCAATCATCAAGATTTTTCTTGAAGAGTGCTAATGAGGAGCTCTATCTGACACAGATAGGTAGCCTGCTCCAGAGTATGGGAAGTCTCTGGAACAGGAATCTATCCCTCCAGCATGTTCTGTTTATTGTGGTGACAAGGTCTAGGTCCCCAGAGCGTGTAGCTCGGAGGGATTGGGATTTCTTTAAGTGGAGCATGTCCAACAGCTCTGGGTTTGACATAGCTTTGTATGTTAGGCAGAGATCGCCTCTGAGTAGGCGATATGCGACGGAGTAAAGCTGGAGGTTTTTTAGATGGTCTGTGTAAGGCATCTGTTTGAGGCCAGTAATCCTCTTTGTGAGGTATTTTTGCAGCCTTTCCAGTTGTTGTAGATGTCTTGTGAGGTACATACCAAAAGTGGCGTTGTACTCTATAATGGGTCTAATGAGTGATGAGTAGAGGGGAACAATGACTTCTTTTTTTTCTGGATGAGAAACCTTTTGTGATGAGGTGTGCCACATAGAAGGATTTCCTGACCACTGTTGCGATGTGATTATCAAAGGAGAGACTACTGTCCACCCGAGTCCCAAGGTCTCTTATCACACTTTCAGTGCTAAGTAGACTACCGCCTATGTGGTAGTTCATGGGTACAGAGATTTTACCAAAGGGGAAGACAATGCACTTTTTGGCATTGATCTTGAGACCGTGGCTTTGACACCAGGCAACTGTTTCAGTGAGGCCATTTTGTAGGATGTCCACATTGTTAGGAGTTTCGATTATGGCTCCTAGTTTGCAGTCATCTGCGAATTTAGTTAGCCAAAGTCCTTCTGTGTTAGCCTGTACTTCAGAGAAGTAGATACCAAACAGGATAGACCCAAGACTGAACCCTGTGGTACTCCACTTGTCACTGGTCTGAAGTCTGATTTGGAGTCTGCTACTTTCACAGTGTGGGTTCTGTCAGTAAACCAGTTGGCAACCCATATTGTGACATAGGGATTTACACCTAGTTTAGTGAGTTTATCCATAATTCCAGAATGGGGGATGGTGTTGAACGCCTTGGCGAGATCTAGATAGGCTGTGTGAACTACCTTACCCTCATCTATGGCTTTGGTGACTACTTCAAAGAAGTCTATCAGGTTTAGGAGACATGATCTGCCTTTTACAAACACAAACTGTGTGGGGTCCAGAGTTTGGAGATCTCCAATGTCTTTGTTTATGAGTTCCATGATGATACGTTCCATGGCCTTGCAGACCAGGCTAATGGGGCAGTAGTTCCCAGGGTCTGTTGTGGGCTCCCCCCTTTGTGGAGTGGGATATCCGTCGCGGTGCGCCATTCAATGGGCACAAAGCCTGAGGTGAGGCTATGGTTGAACATGGTACATAGGTGGGGTGCCAGTTCATTCTGTAGTTCGTGTAGAAGGCAGCCTGGGATGCGGTCAGGTCCCACGGATGCTGTGTTCATGGCTTTGGAGAGTGAGGTTTTTACCTGTGCAGCCGTGATTACAGGAACTTTGCATTCTTCCCGTATAAAGATGGGCCCTTTGGGGGTGAGAGGGGGGTAAAGTTAGCACTGAACCTATCTGCCAGGATGTTGGCAATATCAGTTGGTTCTGTATATTTAGTGTCAATGTGCTGTAACTCAGAGCAGATCTGAGTGCTGCCATTGACAGTCTTGACATAGCTATAGAATGCTTTGTGGTTGTCTTTAGAATCAGTGGTGATTTTGTTTTCATAACTAGCTTTGGAGGATTTTATGAGGGATCTCAGCTTCTTACTGAGGCTGACCAGGGAATTCCTCCAATCGTGGGATTTTACTCTGTTTTGCAACAGTTTCTTTCTTCTGTTGTAGAGTTTGTTTATGGCAGATGACCACCAGATTGGCTTCCTTTTTTGGAGGATGCCATCTTGGTTCTGTTAGGGATAGCATGATCCATGCACTCGTGTAAGTGCTTATAAAGTGCATTTGTGTAGGATTCAGCAGTCGTCCCTCTATTGTCCATCTGCATGGGTGTCGTGAAGTTTGCCACTTTCTTAAGAAGTGTGTAGTTGGCTTTGGAGAAATTTTTTACGGTTGTTTTCCTAATTGAGGGTGGGAGCGGGATGTGGAAGTCTAGGGTGATTAGCTTGTGTGGTCGGATCTGACCAATGAGGAGCTGAACTCTGGTGTGGAACACCGGTCACCCATGTTGGTGATGACCAGGTCTAGGATATTGCTGCCCCTGGTGGGAGTGTGGATAAGTTGATCCAAGGCGTTGGAACTGATTTCCAGAAAACGTTGAGCAAAAGAGTTGGTACATGAGTAGTTTTCCCAGTTAATGGTGGGGTATTTGAAATCACACATTATTAGATCTGAACACTGTAGTGATATCAGGACCAAAAAAACAAGTAATGCTTTATATAAACATTCAATGGCACGCAAGAATGCAAGCTTTAAATTTATTGTCATAGACAGGATTGTGGGAAAAGGAAAAATAAATCTGGATGGCATTCCAGGCTACCTGTATTCAATATGCAGATGATTCTACAATCATCTGCTCAGCTAAATCCTCATCTGAACTACAGTCCTTAACCCAGAAAATGTTTACCATAGTAGAAAACTGTTTTTTTTACAACAATGCCTCCTCTTGAACCCCAAAAAGACAAAACTATTGCTCTTCACACCCACCAGGAAGTCCAGCCCAATAGACTTCTCAGTCCTATCCAATAACGGTACCATTATATCTCCAGACTTAACCACTTAGTAACTATCTCTCTTTATTCCTCCTTAAAACATTTATATTGGGGTACTTTGCACTACCTTTTACAACTGAACAAACTCAATTATTAACACTGTGATTCTTTTTCTACCCTGACATTGATTATTCCTAAAACTGTAATACGTTTCTACTCTGACATTTAACATTGGGATATTGCATCTACCCTGCTATTGATCATTGCTACAACTCTGATACTTTATCTACTCTGACATTTTATTTTCTAAATTCTCTTAACCTCTGCATCAGTACCTAGTAGATTCACAGTTATGTCTTCTTAGTACTCTGTGTAACTTAGAATTATTTTTTAATATATCTTTTGTAACACTGTAATTATAACTAGTTGTATTTTTTTGTAACACTGTTATTATAACTACTTGTATCTTTGGAGCTTTTCTCCCCAGGACTCCATTAAAAACGGGCTCCTCAAGGCCCAATGGACCACCCTGGTAAACAAACTGCAAATAAATAAATAAATGAATAAAATAAATAAACTTCTAGGTATAACAATAGATAACCTTACCTATGAAATTCACATCAACAATACTATAAAAACTGTAAATAGGAAACTTGGCTGCCTTTATAGGATAAAGCCATTCCTTACTCCACAAGCCCGAACTTCTATTGCCCATACCCATTTAATCTCCACACTCCTCTATGCTTCATCCATATACACAAATCTGACTAAAAACAACCTTAACAAGCTGTCAAACTCTTATAATAACATAGCTAGATTTGCCACATATTCCTCTTTCAGGATCCACCACTGTCATAATCTGAAACAGCTAGGCTGGCTTGAGCTACAAAATCAACTCCATTATAACCAACTCACCATTGCCCATAAAACCCTCATCCAACCAACTAAAACTCCAATACTGTCAATCCTTTTTACCCCATATAAAAACCTTAATACCTTACGCTCATCTAAGAAATTACTAGCATCCACAAGTAAATCCAACAATATCTCTGGTGACTCTCTGTTCTCTAATGCTGTTGGAAAATACTGGAACCAACTTCCAAATGAACTGACTTCACTGTCCTCTTTATCACTATTTAAACAAAAATTGAAACTTTACTTGAAATTACACTGGTTATGCCCCTGTACAAACCCAGACTAATCAAAAATGGCATTGCTATCATCATCACTGCTGACCCAGTATTTCTCATCCATTACTTTTACTTTCATGGACTAGTCCATATTTGTTCCTTATTCTATCCTTAAAAAAAAAAAAAAAAAAAATTTCCTTGAGAATAGAGTTTCTAGCAAATTTATCTAATGTTCTGTAATAATTTGCGTATTCAACAACTGAAATGTTACGTAATAATCTGCAAATAACTTCTGTACATGCATTTATATGTTAATCATTTTATGTTAATCTTTTTATGTTAATCTCTTTAACGTGGAGCTTATTTCCCCGGGCCTCTAGTGAAAATGGACATACATCCAGTTAGACTAGCCCAGTCAACAAATGCAAAATAAATAAATAAATTCTATATTAAATACTAAAGAAAAAAAGTGGATCATTAAGCTGGGTGGTCTATTCCCACCGTGTGTAAATGAGAATCTATGAACAACCAATGAGCTTTAATTTTGTTTCTACCTTATGATATAAAAGGCATTGAATTTCAATGTGTTTTTTATTGACACCGATGAAGGCTATTTAATTTGTTTAGCCGAAACCGGTCTGTTACTGCTCTATTCATATATGCTTTAATAAAGCATTTACATACCACAGTCTGCTGACCTTTTGTTTTTTTGATTTGGACTTATCCTTTTTGAGGCCGTGTAATTGCTGTACTTGCAAGGGTTGTTTCGTTTTGTATAAAATGACCATGAATACTAGAGACTGCAGGATAAGCAGGAGGTTTTGGGGAGTGGCGCAGAAGAGTTTCCCTGTCTTCTGACTGGATTAGGAGGTCGTCTACATAAGGGAATAACTGGAGTCCCTTTTCCCTGCAGTAGGCGATGACGGAAACAAAGCATTTTGTAAATATTCTGGGAGGAGTAGAAAGTCCAAAGGGCAAGTAACAGAACTGAAAGTGAGATGGGCCTGCCAGGAATCTCAGGTAGTTCCTGAAAGTGGGCTTTACAAGTATGTGAAGGCAAGCATCCTTTATGTCCAGGGTCGCCATAAAACCCTTTGGAAGGATAAGTGGAAAGAGGGTAGGTAAGATAAGCATCCTGAAAGTAGGGACTTTTAGGAAGGGGTTGAGGCAAGAGAGGTCTAGAATTGGATACCCATGGGCCTTCTTTTCTGGGTACCAAAAAGATTCTGGAGTAGAATCCTTTTCTTTTCGCTTGTGCTGGAACTGGCTCTATGGTGCCCGTAAGAAGCAGGGTTTGTAAAACCTGATGGAGGAGGGGTAGCTGACTGGGGAGGAGGCTGTGATATGTCCAGTCTTGATGGAGGTATGATCCAGGACATGAAGCAGCCATCCTGTAAGATGGACAGGATTCATTTGTCTTTGGTAATGAGTGACCATGCAAGGAGACAGTGAGAGAGACGGGCAGAAAGGGGATGGATGGGGGGGGGGGGCTGAAATTTTGGCAGGCAGTCAGACACTACCTGCCCTATCAGGAAAGGGAGGGCTTTGGCTTGAAGACTGAGATGGCCTAGTCTGAGAAGGTTGTCTTCTAGGGGGTCTTCTAGACCAGGGAGCTGCAGGCCTGGAGGATTTTATGATAAAATGGGTCTTGTGTAGTTCCTCTGGAACTTGGGAATAGGCGAGACCAGGATATGTTTTAAGTCCTGTAATTCTTTTTCTTTCTGTTGTAAGGATTTGAATAGGTCAGCCACTTTTGTACCAAAAAGTGCTGAGTGGTCCAAAGGTGCGTCCAGGAGCTTGGCCCTGAGGTCATCTGGGAGAGACTGTAGTAGCAGCCAAGAGAACCTCCTTAGTACTGAAACTGATGCAGCTGACCTGGCTAAGGCTTCAGCTGCATCATAGCTACACCTCAGGGACTGTCTTTTCACTTGAGAGATGAGTGATATCAGTCAGGAATGTCTTCTAAATCTTTAGTGACTTTGTCCGGGAGAGCTAAGTAGTATTTGGTCATATACGTTTGGTAGTTTGTGGCTCTAAATGAGAGGGTGGCCGAAGTATACATTTTCTTACACAACCTCTCCATGGTCTTGCTGTCTTTATCACCTGAAAGGATAGTAGTGGTAAGCAGATGTTTGGAGGCCCTGTCCATAAAGATGGAAATAGTGGCTGGAACAGTAGGAGGGCACTTAATGAAAAATTTCTCCATCTCAGGGACTTTATATACGGTCTGTCTGCTCTCCAAGGGGCCGGAGGTTGGGAGTCCGAGCTAGTAGAGGCTGAGGCAAAAGCATGCAGAAATGCAGGCTGAATAGGAGGACTAGCAGAAGGACTGGGGGAGTCCATTTGAATAAGGTCATAAAACCTTGTCTGATCATCAAACATATCCGAGGACTGCCACTTAAAGTGGTCTTTCATTTTATTAATAGTTCCCCCAAATTAAGATCCTCTATACGGGAGTCAGGTTCAACGCAGTTCTCCTCAGGAGATCCATATCTCAAGGGGGATGAGATCTGGGAGGATTAAGAAAGAGTCCTCAGAGGAATCAGACAGTTCCTCTTCTTCAGGCTGATCTACCCTCCTTTCCTGGGTTGGCTGTCTGGGACTAAGGAGGGGAGGAGCAGTGGCAGAGGGTTCTGCAGAAGGCCTAAAGGCCATGAAAGCATTGAACAACCTCTGGTAGAAGGCCTGCCAATCTGGCATGCTTTCAGAGGTTGGAGTGAGGCATCTAGTTTTTTTCTTCAAAAGCCTAGCTGGAGTCTGGATAGGAACAGGCCTAGGGGTCAGTCGTCGTAATGACAGAGGCAGCATCCGGTGAGCCCTGAGTGAATGCTGGTTATCCCCCGGTGTCTAAGGCAGGTGTTGGTAAATCCTCTGTGGACATGTAGTCTGCTCGAGATTTTGTGGCTTCCTCAGAGGTACCTGCTTTATCTGTATTGGCGGATGCCGGATCCTCAGTCAAGCTGACGCCGGCTACAGACCGAGGTACAGCAGATGAAGTAGGCCATGAGGACATAGACCTCTTCCTACGTGGTTCAGCTGGGGCGTCGGGTTGCGGCCTCCATTCCTAACACTGTTTCAAGAGCCGATTCTCTAAGTATAAATGTAGGGCTTGCAAACAGCGGCATAAGGTCTTAGGGACAAACGATCAGCAAATGGCGCAGTTCTTGTGTTAGTGTTCCCTGCCTAGACAAAACTGACACTGGTCATGCGTGTCTTTGTGGGGAATCTGCCGACCACACTTGCTCTTACTGGATGACATCAACAGACTATAATTATCAACAAAGTAAGACTGAAAGAATCCCCAATGGGGTACTTAACTGAATCTTTTTCAATCTGACATCCACGAGCAGCAGGAGCACCTGGCGTATGACTGGCGGCTGAAAAGTTCTGAGGAGTGGTGTGTGCAGATGTCACTTTTATGGCCTATGTACCTGCTGCCACTTCAGATGTCCGATGCACCTAGAGGGACTGAAAATCTTTGAAAACATGGCCGGATGAACTGGACAGGAATACTGCAACATTGGAATAGGACATCTGCAATGTGTGCTTTCTAGTGGCATGAAAATGTGTAAACATGTGATGTTTTGATATGAGGAGTCTATGTCCATCTATAGATCTTGTACACACACGTATACATATTCACGTATATATTAAATATATATACATAAATAAATATGTGTATGTATATATATATATATATATATATATATATATGTATATATATATATATATATATATATATATATATATAAAAGTTTGCAATTGAAGTTGCAATTTCCTTCTGGTGATTACTACAGAAATTATGCAAAGAATATGAAAATATAATTTTCCTGTCCTCTGTTTATTAAGATATGTGACTACACATAGGCCCGGAAGTTAAGTGCCACAGAAGAACATTTATAACTCTGTTAAGGCGATAGCTAGCTAAAGACAGGAAGAGCATGCTCATATGGATATAGATGATGCATTCTACTCAGCTGTATCTCTGTTAAGTGTGAAAAAACCCACAGCTAAGAAAAAAGAAAACAAAGACAGATCTACTTTGGAGCCAGTGAAGTGCAGGCCTGCAAGTTTTGCTGTCTGTAGTTTTGTCTCAGCCTAGAAACTGAAACAGTTTAACTCAAGATTCTTTAAAGCTTTCAGTTAAGAATAATGAGAGAAAAAAGTATAACTACATATGTTTTTCGTTCTCTATACCTGACTGAAATGATTCTCCATCTCCTTTTACAATTTCACATCTTTCTGCATGTTAATGTTAAAACTAGTCAAGTTTTCCCAAAAGAATAAGAACGTCCGGTATCCAAATAGGACACTGAGAGCCAGGCATTTATAATCCATCTCTGTCCATGAGGGACACAGTTGCCAGGCCTGGTGTAAATTTCCTATTCCCAATCCACTGGTCTAGGTTGTTCTTAAATTGGGTAAGAGAAGAGCCCAGCTTCACATGAATGAGAAGCTTGTTCCATAGGAGTGACAGACTCTGGGAGACATCTGTCTGTCCAGCATGTTCTGTTTAAGTCACAGACAAAATTCAGGTCCTTAACACCATGTATTTATGGTACTGTCTGAATTATGAATATGCAGAAAATTCTAAGTGTGGGGTCTGCGGGTACCTTGTAAGCCAGGCACAGACCACCCCTCAGATCTAAAGGATACTGAGCAGAAGGAAAGGGCTTTAAGGTGCACTGCATAAGGCAGGTCTGTTACATGAAAGAATTGATATGACGATGTAAGATGCTGGAATAACTGGAAGAAACTAGAATTAATTTGTTAATTATCCAAAAGTATTATAAATGGCGTCAGGCCTTCTTTATGGGCCAAATCTTCTTGTACTTTGCAGAATAAAATCTGCACACACTGCAGTTCAGTTAAAATGCTTTATTACATACAGTGAAGGAAGATAACAGTATCCGAATACAGTTTCCCATCACAGTCCGGATAAAGTGAAATAGTCCTCTGCATTCCTTATATTGCTTTCCTCCCGAGTAGTATAATTAACATTTTGAAACGCTGGATATCTGAGCTGACGTGATGGCTTGTACAGGGAATACTTTGCTGTTCCCACCCATTTCCAAGGTAATACTTCAGATATTTGACCTGACGTGATGGCCTGTACAGGGAATACTTTGCTGTTCCCACACATTTCCAAGGTAATACTTCATTTTCTTTCTTATCAATCCAGCCGTTGCTGTAATCAGGATGGAGGGAGAGGTACAACTGAGCCTTAGAGCATGTCTGGGCTGTGTGTTTAATCCATGGGCTAGACTGGAAAAACAGTTAACTCACTTGAATGCCTCCCACCTTTTAAGAAAAGTCTGTTAAAATTTCTGTCAAATAAGGCAATGATATATTGGCTATTCACAGCATCAGGCTCACCTGTGTAAATTTCAGGAAAATCTTAGAAGGATTAGACTGCAGAGTACATCACAGCACTTTGTATTTCTTCATAAAGGCACCTGTATAAGACAGTCATTGAGATCAGAGTACATGAACATTTCCGGTATTCAGAAAAGTAAATTCATAGTTAGTTATTCCTCCTTCTTAGAAGAGGATTCATGTTGTCAATTCTGAGGGAGGGGAGGAGAAGACGTTAAGTAGAAAGAAAGGAAGGTCATCTGAGAGACAAAATGACCCTGTGAAGGCCCCGCGAAAATTCTACTTGTTCCTTAAGACATCTGAGATTAAAAAAAAAAAAAAATCTTAATCTTTTGTTTTGTCTTCTTAGGAAGATATCTGCTTTTACAAAATGTGATGGATCTGACCCCTAGCGTACCGCAATCAAAGATCAAGTAATCTTTTCCCTAACCAGGATTTTATAACAGCCTCTGCCTGGGTCACGTAGGTTCGTGCAATATGGTATGTCAGAGTCCAAATGGTCAGTTGATGATTCAGGCCTAGACTTTTTGAATTTCTTTTCTGGAGCGAGTGGGATGTCAGATGCTGAGGGTTCTGTCATTTTGGATTGAGTGAGGTACTTCAACCACTGCGTCGCTAAATAGGTATTTAGAGTGAAGAGACACATATGCAGGGTTTTAGGGACAAACGACTGATAAATCTGACAATTCTTATAGTCTTGCTCAGCCCAAGAACGAAACACGCACTGGGAATGGAAGTCCTTATAAGGAATCTGCCTACCACAGTCACAGTTCCTCTCTTGGCTGACAACTAACAGATTTAAAAACTAAAGTGCAAGAAAAAAAGTAAGGTTCCCAATGGGGCACAACTGAATACGCAAAGGCAGGGGTAACACAAATCAAGTGAAGAAATAGGCTGACGGGTGTGAGATCTGCACTTGGATTGGTGGTAAGATAGCACGCAGATATTATGCTCATACATCCATGTATGTACCCGTGGGCTTAGGTCATACAGACATAAGTCCATAGGGAATGTTGTTGGCTTTGGTACAATGGCCAGACACTAGGGTACCTTGGCAAGATAATCCAATAGTACTGGAACACTGCAACAGTGATCTAAGCAAGGACATTATTTGTGGTCTTTGTGGCTTGAAATAGAAATAAACACTCCTCAGATCTTTGGGGATCAAGAGTGTGGTTGGTGCTTGACAATGTGTAAGTGGCTGCAAAATAAGCATCTTGAATTTGGTCATCCTCCGGAAATTACGCTTGAATACATCTAGGATGGGTCTCCAACAGCCATCCTGTTTAGGTCCAGGAACAACACAGAATTAAAGCCCTTTCCTTGTGCCTTTACAGGATTTGTTTCTATGGTTTGCATTGTGAAAGGTAAGTTCATGTTGCCTGTTTCAGCTGTAGTTGATCTGGCAGGATGGGAGGTATTCTTCAGAGAGTTGAGGTCTTGAGCACTTTCATATAGGCTTCATGACAAAAAAAAAATCATTACATTCACATCTGTGGTTTGACTGAACCAGTTCACTTTGAAGTAGAAAAGAAAAGTTTCCCATTTCAAGATGTGTTGAAGGGGAGGTAGGAAGAAGGAAAGCTTTGGGGAAAGGCTGTGAGGTAGCACAGACAACACTAATTTCCACCATCATAGTAAGGGAAGACTTACTACCACCCCATTAATTCTGTTTATCCTCAGTTCTACTAGTTTTACATGGCCATTTCTTTTTAACAACTTTCTTACTAAATTGGTCAGACATATTGCTTTGCAAGGTAATTCCTACTGTACTTTAAGATCAGTGGTAAAAATGTTGCTTGACTAAACGTTTTCCCTCTTTTCATGGGAAGAGTGGCTACATAATAAATTCTTACCTAAGAGGGCATCCAAACATTGTCTTTGGTCATCACCATGAAGAGAAAGGATCCTCAGGCAAGCATGCCAACATAAAACTGTTAATGTTGTTGCATTTCTACCGCTAATGCCTAGTGCACTGTAACCACATTTAACGGTAAGTAAGCACTCCTACCACAAAACTTAGAGGAGTTAACTTGCGTATCTTGCTCCTTAGGGTCTTGTCAGGGATGTCACCTGTCATGTTCTCTGACTGAAGACATCACCATGACATTTTATCATATGCATTTCAAAATCAATAGGCCTTTTGTCCAAAGTGGTAGTTAGTATAAACATTTCTTCCAAACTACTCCAACATAGGTTCATAGGTAAGTACTAAGTTAGTTGACCTTGTGGGCTATTTTATGCCTAGCCAATTTCTCTTTCAAAGGTGAGAATCAAACCCTGTACCTCATGTCTATGAGGTAATCACCTTAACCATTATACCAAATCCCAGCTTCTCGTTTTCTTTATCAAAAGGAAGAGTGCTGCGACACAGAGTTACTCAGATCCCCTTTCAGCAACCAAGTTGTATTTATATGTGCACTGCACTTTACAAAAATCTCTTCAGCTTTTTAGGGGTCAGAGATTGGGATCATGCAGTCCCAAAGGCTTCCTCAAATGCCTAGAATACCAGGGAAGCATATGTCAGCCAAGGCTCTGCAATACACAAGAGGTACACAAACATTTTATGCAACTCTACAAAGCCTCTTTGGATCTCCTCCCCCCACAAACACATACAGCTATCAGACTATTTCTCATAAGACGACACTGTCTGTAGGGAGTCCCACTGGGGGAGATGCTCTTTTATATTCTCTAAAGCACCAACCAATAAAATTGAAGATTCAGCCGAATATCCTTAGCAAACCTTCTGTAACTTAAAATTACACAGACTGGAATAGGTATTGGTAGAGGAGATGTCCAGCCCCCAAATATCAGCCTTTGTATTCTTGAGCCACAGTATCTTCCCGTGGAAAGTTATCTGTCTAGAGACAAAAACTACTGGTGTGCCCTTAGATATACCTCACACTAAAACAGTAGCAGTTCCTGGCGAAAGATTCCACCATATTGGAGCAGCTGAAATTTGTGCAGGATGGATGTCTAACACCAACGCCTAGAAAGTTACCTGTAGAGCTAATTCACTTCAAAACAGGCCTGCCAAAGAGCAAAGGACAAAATCCACTTGTCTACAGCCAAAGGGGCTAAAACAACATTTCCAGCTTCACCACTTTAGGATCCTGTGTTCCTTTAATGAAATATTGTGGACATAGCTTCTGGGAAAAGCACACACCCCTTTTTCTAACACTAATAGTTTCACATGCTTGAGAAAGTCTAGAGGTTATGGACCCACAGATGCAGAATTTTCATACTGAAGTAGGCAGTCCTCACAGATGGAGAGCTCGTTATTTCCCCTAGATAGAAAAGGCATTAATGGTAATAATCCCTGGACAGAAAAACAAGAAAAATGTTTCATGCATATTAAATGATATATAAAAATCAGTGTATACCAAGATTACATATCCCTCATTCTGAAGGAGGCACAAACCTCCTCTACACTGATTACATGTACAGATCTGCAGTCATGGGACTGTATACATATATGCTGACCTCATCAGATCAATTTTAAAACATGAGGAGAGGAGTCTAAGATGATCTCTTTGTTTAATCTAGCAGAAGCTTTCAGGTGGCAGGCAGAATGGAAATCAAACCAGAAGCAGACAAAAATCAGACAGCAACTGAATGTGCCAAAAATCAAAAGGATCAGGTGAGAAGGAAAAGAATGTGGAAAAGCCATAAAAATAGTGGCAAGTTTAGAGATCTCCTGGAACAACCTCATGTTGATCAGGATATGACACAGAAATTGTTAAGAAGAGGTGAGGTAAAACAAAAAGGATGGAAGATTGTTAATTGCAGCCCAAGACCGTGAATTACATACATGCTGGTTTACAAAGTCCACTGAACATGTGGGAGAAACAGACAAATGTAGGTTCTATAAAAAATAACTGGAAACAGTTCCTCACCTTCTTGCTGGGTGCAATACACTTTCGGCAGAGGGCCTGTGCACGAAAAGGCACAATAATGTGGCAATACTGTTGCACTGCGGATTGTGCAAGCACTACAATATAGAAGTAGCTGAGAAGCATTGGTAACATGAAACACAAAGCATTACACAGAATGATAAAGTGTACATCACATGGGATCATCCAATACCAATAATTAAAAAATAGATGCAATAAAACCAAATACAGCAATCCATGAAAAAAACAGAAGTAGCATCGACCACTGAAACTGCTACACCTAGTGATTACAGTGTCCCACGTACAGAGAGACAAAGTCATAAAAACATGATTTGCAGGCAGAAACAAGAGCAATGTGGAAGAAAGATACCCAGAGAGTTCCAATAGTAGTACGAGCAACGAGACTAATAACGAAGAATCTACAGTCACATTTAGATACGTTACTAATACATGTAACTCCATATGAATTGCAGGAAAAGCGAATTCTGGGCACACAGAGTGCTGCAGAGAGCACTTTTGGCTAACATCAAAGATTGAAATAATACTAATTTCATGAACTTTAATCATACTCTGACTTAGGAATAGGGTCCATTCCCATCATGGTATTGGAAACCGAAAATACTTAATAGTCATAGAAACTTAAACTGCAACACTGAAAAGGAGGACATCTACTGTTATGGTACGATTTTACACAACTGTACTATGTCCTTCCATATAACTGCTCCAGCATGCAACATCCATGGGAGAGTACATAAGCTACAGTGAAGGCAGGGAGCAGCCCTCCACAAACCCATGCAGGATGGCCTTGGCAAAACTTGTCCTGGAAATGACATCCAATCTGTAATGTTTAGGGAATGTGTGAACTGAAGCCCAAGGATCAGCTTTAAGGATGGAGTTGGTATCCAAACCCTTGAAGAAAGCCTCCGAGGAAGCTACTGCTCCAGTACAATGAACCCAAGTATAAGTAGACAACTGTCTGCCATGAAAAGTGTAACAAAAAGAAATGCCATAGGAAATCCAAGAGGAGATTGTTTGCTTAGAAACTGCCACACCCAATGTCCTGGTATGAAGAGAAAAAGTTGGTCAGATTTATGAAAGGCCTTTGTCTTGTCTAAATAATATCTAAGCCGTCTATGCAAGTCCAAGGGATGAATAACCTTCTCATTAGCAGACCGTGGAGAAGGGAAAAAGGAAGGAAGCAAGCTGGATAGACTGATTAAGGGACAACATTAACCACCTTGGGCATAAAAGAAGGATTTGTAAGGAGAGACTGTCTATATTAAAAATCAAAAAAAGAGAGACTGCTATCAGGGCTTGGAGTTCAAACACTTTTTTGGCGGAGGTTAAAGCAACCAATGAAACAATCTTCCAGGTACAATGTTGCAAAGCAGTAGCAGCAACAGGCTCAAAAGGATCTTGAGTCAGATTTTCAAGGACAAAATTAAAATCCAGAGAAAGAGGAGGAGGAATAGGCTTTCTTGGAGGTGAGATATGAAGGATGACTTTAAGAAACTGCTTAGCTTCAAATCTAAAGGCAGTGGAGGGTTCAGTGCCAAGCAAGCAGAGTTTGCTGACAAGTAAGCATTAACTGAAGACTATGCCAAGTCAGCATGCAGCAGTTCACACAAGTTGGAAAGAACCAAGGGGACCCCGAAGAAAAGAGATCCTGATGAAGGCACTGGACAGAAAATTTCTTCCACTTACACATATATGATTTTCTTGTCCTGGGTATCCTGGCCTCCTGCAGGACCCTAAGCACATTCTCAGAAAATCAGTGTCAGAAATTAATGAAAACCCTGTCACCCAAAGTGTTAAAGAGTGGAGAAGTGAGGGTGAAGGAGACATCCTTTGTCCTATGTGAAAATGTCCATGCATTTGCGGTAACATACAATGACTGCCCCTGTCCAAATGGAATAAGACGGGCAAGCAGTGCTGTCTGGGCCAAAGGGAGTCACCAACATTTTTGCAGCGTTTTTCTTTATTTTGTGAAGGACCTTTGGAAGAAGAGGAAGGGGAGGAATTGCATACAGCAACATCCCCTTCCAAGAGAAAGACTGACATCCACTTTTCAAGCCAAAGGAATTGGAAATCTGGAACAGAACTGAAGGAGATGCCTGTTCAGAGGGAGGCAAAGAGATCCACTTGAGGAATACCCACATATGAACTATGTCCAGAAACACATCTCTAGGAAGCATTCATTTGTGAGGCTGTGTTCTAGACATGCTGAGAGAGTCTGCCACAAAGACTGTGCTCTGAAAATATGTAGATAGCCATCAATCTGCAGGTGACTCTACAGACAATTTCCCATGCTTAAACTGCTAGTCTTGAAAAAAGATAAGACCTCGTGCCTCATTTGCTTGTTGATGTAACACATTACTGTGGTGTTGTCTATAAAGCTTTAAGGGACCTGGCACCCTCAGCAAGTGGAAAGCTTAGAGCCAGAATGAGAGTCATTTCCTTGATGCTGACATGATCTGCTCTCTGCTGTGGAGACCAAAGCCCCTGAACCTTCAGGGTGCCTGAAGCAGCTCCCCCACCCCAGCTCTGAGGTATCCATGAAGGGTTGCTGGCTCTGCAGAGGAGCTTGGAAAGAACACATGTTTTGAGAGATACCTTTTGAATCCAGCAGTGAAACTCCAGTTTGAGACAAGGGAGCACAGAAACTAGATACTCTAGTGAGTGGCAGAGTTGAAGCCACACTGACTTTAGATAGTACTGAAATTTCCTCATATGAAGCCTGGCCCAGGGAAGCATGTGAATGGTAGAGGCCATGAATCCCAAACCCTGAGAAACTCCCTGGCCAGAAGGCAGGATGGGGAAGCAGGGAAAGAAAAAAAGGTTGTTTGAAACTAAACCTTGAAGGCATGAAGAGAGCCTAGCATTAGAACAATTTGGATCATGCAGCCTAGACAAATGTGATCCCCTGCGGGGAGAAACCCCTTGAGGTGACTTTGAAGCCATCAAGGCATTGAACAAGCCTGGAGTGAAGTCCTGCCATTCTCTTTGTGGATCTTTGGCAGCTAGCCCCACATGCTTAGTCTTCTGCCTTTGCTTTAAAGGGACATCTGCTTTAACAAAGCATGAGGAGTCAAGACCCCTGCCTAGATTCGATCAAGGTGCCCAACACCTCTTCCTAGACAAGGATCTGAGGAATCCTTTGAGGCCCCTTGGAGATCATCCGTGGTCCCTGTCAACATCTGCTGTGGGCATTTGCAAGGCCTCCGAAGACATACAAGAAGATGATTCTGTGCCGGACTCTGATAAGGCTGCAGCAGAGGAAACAGACAGTAATACTGGATGGTCCTCTGGGTTCTCAACAGAGACATCTGGGGGAGGCTTGCCAGCAACAGATTCAGGCCTAGTTTTCTTGTCCTCCTTAAGTAGCAGGTGTTCCTCTGGGCAAGTGGATTCTGTCATGCTACCTTGGGCCAACAACATGAGATGTTGGTTCTCAAGATACAACAGAAGGAAGAAAGATGGATATCCAAAGTCTTTGTTATGAAAGCCTGACAGCTGGAACACAAAGTGTGGTCATGAGAAGCACCTAAGAAAAACAAGCGCCTATTGTAAATGCTCTTATGAGGAATCTGGCTTATGCACTGACATTTCCCTTTCTTAGAGGGCAAGTAACCCACTTTAAAATACAAAGAAAACAAAAAGGAACCCCAACGGGGTACTTATCTGAAAGCATAGGTTCTGTATAACCAGCACAGCTAGCAGTGTTCAGACCGACTTTCAATAATGGCATTCGGACTGGCAGAAATGAAGTTCTGGGTTGGGAGCATATTATACCCTACACTTGCATGACAAGCTATGTCTGATGTTCAACACTCCTAGATAATAAAGGCATTGGTATATTGGTCGCACAGTAGGCTATCCCAGAGATCCCAGAGGTGATGAATATTGCAACAGTGATATGGAAGGCTGTGCATCTGCAACCAAGACTAAAATAAAACTCAGATTCCATAGAGAAGAACTTAACTAGTGGATGCCATTCTATATCACTGTTGCACTATTTTTTACTCTAGACATCTCCCGCCCAGGGTAGACCGACATTCGTCCACTATACCAAAGCCTTATAATCTTGTATGCGTCACGTCACATACATACCCCCACACAGGAAGTAGGGCATACAATTGACGTAACGATGCAGTTACCCAGAACTTCTTTTTTGCAGTCTGAATGCCATTAATGCTCATTGGTCTGAATGCCTTGTTGCTGTGCTGAATACCTAGCAGTCAGATAAGTACTCTGTTAGTGGTATTTCTATTCTTTGGTCTTTTATTTTGCTTACCTAGAGTTTATGCCATCCAAGAATGGAAAATGTCAGTGTGGGAGGCAGATTCCACAAAAGGATCATCACAAACAGTGTCACCTTTGTTTGGTTGCTTCCCACGACCATAATTCTTGTAGTATCTGTAAGGCTTGTGCCTAAGATGCTCAGAAGCCATTTGTCTTCCCTAGCCATTTATTTTGAAAAACAACAGCTTAAACAGTTAGCTCAGGGTAACATGGCAGAATCCATTAACCCCAAGATACTCCTGCTTTCTAAGAAGGTGGCCAAGAAGTCTTGGGCGAATTTTTTAGCTGTCCAGCCTTCATCAGATGTCCCTCTAGAACTGGGTAATAGCTTTGTAGGCAATTCGGCATCTACATCAAATTTCTCTGCCACGACCCAGTCAGAGGCCAGGATGGATGTGTCTTTTTCCTTGTCCTCTGAGGGTTTGCAGCTGTCTGCTCTGAACGTTGAGGGGGAACCACAGTAGATTATCTTGGAGGGTCCAATAGGTATTCCACTTGCTGAATCTCGCCAAGGGTTGGAACCTCCAGTATTTGTTAGGGCCGACGTCCCTTCCAAGAAAACAAAAGATGAAGCATGTTTCGGTCCATCCTAAGGATTGTCATAAAGAATGGCAAGCATTTACTCAGGGCTTTTCTGCCTAGATGGCCCTGAAGCCCTCTCAAGGGCCTTTGGCGTCTGCTCCACCCTGGACCTCTACCCCTTCTAAATGGCCTACGGAAATAGATTCCTCAGATAAGGATTCAGAGTCTGATGAGAGGTTCTTGTCCTAGATACCTTCAACCTTTGGTTCATGATTCTGATGAGGAGGGGATTAGCAGCCAGGAGTGTCCTTTTAAGGAATTGTCCTTTGGGGACAATTACTAGAGTGATGGAATACTTTAACTGAGAGTCTTCTCAAGTGTCTGACATTCAAATCAGATACAGTGGATATAAAAAGTGTACACACCCCTGTTAAAATGCCAGGATTTTGTGATAAGTGTGCACACCCTTAAACTAACACTTTGTTGAAGCATCTTTTGATTTAATTACAGCATTCAGTCTTCTTGGGTACACACCTGCCCTCAATTAAAGACACTCTGATTAATCCCAAATAAAGTTCAGCTGTCCTAGTAGGATTTTCCTGACATTTATTCAGTTGCCTGCTACAGCAAAAGCCATGCTTTGCAGAGAGCTTACAAAGCATCGAAGGGATCTCATTGTTGAAAGTATCAGTCAGGAGAAGGGTACAAAAAAAATTCCACAGCATTGGATATACCATGGAACACGGTGAAGGCAGTGATCAAAAATGGAGAAAATATGGGATGTTGCAAAGAACTGGACATCCCTCCAAAATTGAACTATGGGGTAGGGTTGTAAGACGGAAGCCTTCTCTTACACAGAAAAACATCCAGGCCCAGCTAAAATTTGCAAAACAATACATTAAGTTTCCCAAAAGCATGTGGGGAAATGTGTTACAGTCTGATGATAGCAAGGTTGAACTTTCGGGCCACAATTCCAAAAGGTACGTTTGGTGCAAAACAACACTTATCACCAAAAGAACACCATCCCCACAATTAAGTACGGTGATGGCAGTATTATGCTTTGGGGTTGCTTTTCTTCAGCTGGAACTGGGGCTTTAGTCAAGGTGGAGGGGAATTGTAAATAGTTCCAAATAACAGTCACTTTTGGCCCAAAATCTTCAGGTGTCTGCTAGAAAGCTGAAGATGAAGAGGAATTTCACCTTTCAACATGACAATGACCCCCACGTATACATCCAGAATGGCTTCACCAGAAGAAAATTAAAGTTTTGGAATGGCCCAGGCAGAGCCCAGACCTAAATCCAATAGAAAATCTGTGGGGTGACCTGAAGAGGGCTGTGCACAACAGATGCCCTCGCAATCTGACAGATTTGGTGCACTTTTGCAAGGAAGAGTGGGCAAATATTGCCAGGTCAAGATGTGCTATCCTGACAGACTCCTACCCAAGAAGACTGAATGCTGCAATTAAATCAAAAGGTGCCTCAACAAAGTATTAGTTTAAGGGTGTGCACACTTGTGCAACCAGCTTATTGTACATTTTTCTGATTTTTCTCCCCTAACAGATTTGTTTTTCAATTGAATTGTACATGGTCACATTAAAAGTCGGATAAGTTTTGAAATGATTTATTATGGTCTCATTTTTTATATCACAAAACCCTGGCATTTTAACAGGGGTGTGTACACTTTTTATATCCACTGTATTATGAGTTGTTTCATGTGGATACTCCAAAAACCATCTGCCGTTCGTCCTGTGTTGGCTGCCATGTTAGACACTTTCATTGCTACTTCCAAGTCTCCCAATTCTCAGTCTCCTGTTCCTAAGAAACCTGATAAGTTCTATAAGGTTCCCAAGGATTGCTAACTTTTATTTGTGTCCTTTGCTGATCCTGCTGTGGTGTCAGTCTGACAAACGTTCCAAACTTTTACCTTCTGATAAGGACAGTAGGGCAATGGACAGAACTGGTAAGAAAGTTTACACTTTGGCCTTTAAGGCTATTAATTACCAGACCCACATGACCAGGTAAGCTCTGGCTTTGACTGCTCAAGCTTGTCAGCTTATTTCTGACCTCCTTGATTCTGAAAGCAAATCTTCTGCCTGGTCTATTTTATGTTCTAAAGTGGCTCTCCACTCTATCAAGTGTAGCTATGATGCCGATGATGTTTCTTCCAGGGCTGCAGCTTTTGGGTCTGTTATGAGCCATTATTCTTGGCTTCATCTCCATTCTTTGCCTGAAGACATTAAGGCCAAGTTGCTGGATGCCCCTTTGGATAATAAATATCTTTTTGGGACTGTTGCTGCTATCCTGTTTAAGTCTCCAAGAGAAAGGCAAAGCCTTGCATGATTAGAAACATATTTTTCTCTCTCCCATCTTTAAGTTCCAGAGGAATTATCGTTCTGGATCTACTTCTAGCCACAGGCAACCCTGCTAGGCCTCCAAGGGCAGGAAGGATGTTGAAAGCCTTAGCAGACGAGGCTCACCCAAGACTTCTGAGGCCCAGAAGCCTCCTTTATCCGATAACCATGCTAGTCTCCTTTGCCCCTTGGGCTTTCTCTGTCTTCCAAACTGGCTTTTTATCTTTTCAGACTCTTGGGTTATTTCTACCATATCATCCAACAGGGTTACTTCATGGTATGGAAACCACTCCCTTCCTTTTCAGGGATTCTTCAGCTTTCCCCTCTAGAGAAAATTCCTCATTTCCCAGAGGTCCTAGGGTCCCTGGTGAACCAAGGAAACATTCAACCTGTTCCACCCCTTGGGAAAGGGTTTTTATTCCAGTATGTTCCTGGTTCATCGAAAGGAGGGAACTTGACCTATTCTGGGTCTCTCTCTAATCAACATCTTCCTCAAGGTCCTCCTCTTTTCAGATAATTACTCTTCAAACCCTGTTTCCTCTTTTACTACCCCAAGCTTTTCTTGTGTTTTGGATCTGAAGGATGCTTACCTTCACATCCCTATTCACCCTCTTTTCAGAAACTTTTTATATTTCTCCGTTTCTTCCTTTCATTTTCAGTTTTCTGCTTTGCCCTTTGGCCTCTCTACTGCCCCAAGGGTATTCACACAACGCCTAGCTCCTGTGACTGCTTCCTGCAGGCTCCAAGGTATTCACATTTTTCCTTAACTAGATGACCTGTTTCTTCAAGCACTTTCTCCCAGTCAACTGTTACAAGATTTGGAGTTCACCATCTCTCTTCTTCAAAGTCTGGGGTTCATTATCAACTTCCAAAAGTTCATCTGACTCCCTCTCAGGATCATGGGTGTCTGGGATGAAGGATTGAGACAGTGCCAATGTTGACTTCTCTTCAAAGGTTTTGACAATGAAAGCCCTCTCTCAGTTTCTTCTTCCTCTGACTGCCATTCCTGCCACAGAGTTTCTTTGGGCCCTGGGATTCAAGGCCTCTTTTATTACAGTGCTGCCTCTTGCCAGACAGCATATCCAGAAGCTTCAACGGTACCTCAAGTCGGTTTGCCTGCAGCATTGCCACCCTCTGGATTTCAGTGTACATCATCTTGTTTCTCTAAAGAAGGAATATGAGTGGTGAATTCAACAGCTTGCTCCCAACCCAGGCCTGCCCTTTCAGCCACTAGTCCCTTCTCAAGAAATGTTCACCAATGCCTCAGACATGGGGTGGGGAGCTTCATACGCCACAGAGATAAAAGCTCTGATTCTGACCCTTCAAACTTTTCAACTCATGTTCTCTCCATGTCCCTTGAAGGTGTACACAGGCAACACTACAATGATGTGGTATGTCAACAAGCAGGAAGACAACATTTTTCCTCCTCTGCAGGATGGCTCTTCAGGCTTGAGAGGTGGCTCTTAGTTATCAGTTAACTCTTCAGCCAGTATACATTCCTTCAGAGTACAATCTAGTGCCAGACTCTGTGAGCAGGTCCAAAACACAGGTTCATGAATGGATCCCTTCACAGAGATGTGTTTCTGGACATTGTTAATCAGTGGGTTATTTCTCAGGTAGATCATTTTTACCTCCCCTCTGAACACGCAGCTCCATCTCTTCTGTTCCAGAGTGTCATGCAATGTGGCATGGAAGATGGACGCCTTTTCCTGTCATTGAAAGGGGTGTTTCTTTATGTTTTCCCTCCTCTTCTTCCACTTCCAAGAGTCCTGCAGAAGATTCATCTGGACTCCCTAAAAATCTTGCTCATGACTCCCTTTTGGCCAAGACTGCACTGGTACCCTCTCAATGCATCTGGCCAGGGGCAATCACCACAAGTTGCCTCACTGGTAGAACCTCCTCTCAATGGACAAGGGGTCTCTCATCCATCCTCACTTGTCCACTTCAGCTGACAATGTGGGTGATAGGGTTTTGCTCCCTTCCCCACACCTCTTTAATGAGGATGTGCTCAGGGTTTTACAAGAGGAAAGGAAACCCTCAACCAGAAAATCGTGCATGTCCAAATGTAAAAGATTTTTTGTCTGGTGCCCTGTTTGTAAAAAGGACCCTTTTTCAATAGGGGTCCCTTTGGCCCTCCTTTATTTGTCAGAGTTGCTCCAATTTGGCTTCGAATATTCCTCTGTGAAGGCCCATTTATCAGCCATTTCTTCTTGTCTGCCCTTGAATCCTCCCTTGGTTTCTAATCAGGTCAGCCAATTTCTTAAACACTCCTGCATCACAGGCCTTCCAGGAAACCTATTCCTCCTCCTTGGGTCCTTAACTTCATTTTGGAAAAATTGACTCTGGCTCCATCTGTGCCTAAAGATTCTGCTTATTTGCAAAACTGTACCCGGAAGATGGTTTTGTTGCTGGCTCTTACCTCTGCTCCCGGGTTTCTGAGCTCCAGGCCCTAATGGCCATTCTTACTTTTTTGGTTTTTCACAGTGACAGGATTCCCTTTGTACTAATCCTTCTTATATGCCCAAGGAAGTAAATGAGATGTCCTTGAGTCAGTCAGTACAACTCCATTCTCCTTAGTCTGCTAGTGACAGGCTCTTGCACAGACAGCTCAGGTACTACTTGGGTAAAACTAAGGCCATTCTTAAGTCTGACCAGCGTTCTGTTTCCTTTCATCCTAGGACACTGGCTTTGGCGGTTTCTAAGCAAACCATCTCCTCTTGGATATCTAAGGCCATTTCTTTCTGTTAAACTTTGCATGGCAAATCTCTTCCTACTTGTTAGAGTGCATTCCACTATGGTTGTTTCCTCTTCTGGTGCCTTCGTCAGTGGGTCAGACACCATCCTTGAAGCTGCTACTTTGTCTTCAGTGCATACCTTTACTAAACATCGTTAAGTTGGATATGGTTTCTAGGGGCAGAACAGGTTTTGCTAGAAGCATCTTGTATGGGTTTGTTGAGGACTCTTCTCAGCTTTCAACCTCCCATTCTGTGGTTTCTAGGGGCAGAACAGGTTTTGCTAGAAGCATCTTGTATGGGTTTGTTGAGGACTCTTCTCAGCTTTCAACCTCCCATTCTGTTTCTTGAGCTTTTTTACTCTCCCTATAGTAAAGAATACTGCAACAGTAATATAGAAAGATACAGTATAGTTGCGTAAAATCTTACCACAACAGTAGATGTCCTCCTCTTCACTGTACCAGTATTCGCTTCCTCCCTCCAAACCCCTGTTGTTTATTCTGGTTTTTGTTTTCAATTCCCTTCCGGCTGAGGGTCTCCCTTTTTTCTTCTGCATTTTCTCCTCCTGAATATGCAGCTACTCCTTTGGCCTATGGAGACTGTTGCCTGCTGGAGGAATTCAGTTTTGGGTAACTGCGTCCATACAAAACTTTTATGCCCTACATCCTCTGTGCGTAGAGTGTGTGTGTGTGTGTGTGTGTGTGTGTGTGTGTGTGATGTAAGGCACATACAAGATCATAAGGGTTTGGTATACTGACTGAATATCAAGCTGCTCTAGGCAGGATATCCCTATAGTAAATACTAATGCAACAGTGAAGAGAAGGGCATCTAATGCTATGGTATGAGTTTACACAACTGTACTCTTCCTACAAAAAAAAAAAAAAAAAAAAAAAATCAAGGAAAGCCTCATTTTACCCTTATCAATCATTTTAAACAAAATGTTAGACACGTGGACATGTCCTTGACCTACGATAAGCTGTTTTGGTACCAGCTAATAAAAACATGCCCTGGGGGATTATGCAAGACTGGAGCAATTTTAGGCCTACTAGTCTATCAGAATTAGATGTAAAATGATGCAGAACCATCAAAAGGACAAAGGACACCTACTTCTGTTAGTTATAAAACAGCATAAGTTTACTGGGGAGGCCAAAGGTTGTCTCTGGGATATTTTTAATCACAAGTTCTTAAGACTCTTCTCATTCCTCAAAAAACAATCTCTAGGAGCTATGAACATGACACCCATGGCAGACAAAGTGTTGCCCTCTTGCTCATATCTTTCCAGTAGTTTTCACTTTGGCTCTGAATAATATTTGTACTTATTGGTTGGTGAGGATCATTTCAAGGACTATGGTGGCAAAACTTGAATTGTGTGAAGAAAGCTGTTTGCAGTGTTACCATCTTGTGACAAGCAAGTGCCATCCAGTGATGTGGACCAAATGAATAATCCAAAATCATCTGCCACTTTACGCTCAAAATATAGACAAGGGGTGCAAAAATGGGAAAATGCACCTCCAGTGTGTCTTAACAAGAGGTGCAAAGGACAGGTATTTGATGAACATGTGTGTGTAGGTGCGGGGGCTGTCATGGGCCAAAAGGAGGCAAGTAAACTAGAAGTGGCTAATGTAACTCTGAATCCTGGGTATTGTTTGTGATATTTTTGAAAAGGAATGTGAAGACAAGTGTCCCTCAGGTCCAGAGTGCCCAAGAACTCTTCAGGGAGTAACATTTCAAGATAGACTGATGGATGTGTATTCTGAACTTGGCCACCTTCATGATTTTGTTTAACCTTGAAAGATCCAAAACACATCTCCAAGCACTACCCCTCTATGACCAAAACATGCATGGAATTGAAATATTTTCCTTGCTCTTCCTGTGGGACTCTCTAAACTGATCCTCAAGCAATTAGTTGGCCTGTAACTATAAGCCTGCATTTGCGCTTGTTTCCTACCTTTCCTGTAACTAGTCTAGTCCAGATACAGATTTGCTTTATCAGGACTGTCTGTAACCTTTCCTATAACTATTCTAATCCAGATAAAGATTTGCTGTATCCAGGACTGTATGTAAGCTTTGGAGCTCCCCAAGCCTTTCTGTGTTGTAGGGCAGCCTTCTAGCTTATCAGTGGGACTGGTAAGCACTAGGTAGCCTAGCTACCACAAGAGGAGTAGTTTCAGGCCCAAAATTTATAGTTTATTGGCCGTATGGGCAGTTTTTCCATCTCTTTCAACTTTCTGGTTTAAAAGCCTGAGTTTTGCGCTTGTTTCCTGCCTATACAGATTTGCTGTATCCAGGACTGTTTGTAAGCTTCTGAGAGTTGCCAAAGTCTGCTCTTCAAATTTTCCCTTAGATCTGCTAGTTCTCTCCTCTCCTGCACTTTTACTAGCTTATTAGTCTAGCACTTTACCAGAGTTCTTGTAGCAATTATTGTAGCACACAAAAATGCTGCCAGCACTAAACATTCTACAAGGAAAGAGCTCCAGTACTTATTAATGCTCACCACTCCAGCCATGTCTAAAGGTCAGTTCCCTATGCTTTCTCCTACTAACCTGGTGAACTTGGGCATCCTGAGGCAATGTAGCAACTGCCTCATACACTGACAACCCTCTCCTCTTACCTCCCAACACTCAGACTTGCGAGAGATGCACTTACATATCCAAAATGGAAGCCACACACTCCCCAGCCAAGACCAGAATAGCTAGTCAAGAGGAGAAGGTAAAGAGATGTACCACACCACAAGGAACACATCTCCCTCCAGAACACACACCACCACTGCCTTCACAAAAAAACACAAACCACACACCCACCTTTGCTGAGGCTCTCAAAAATATACCCAAACAGCAGAGACCTCCAAGGCAGAAACGCACTCGCCCACCACAACACAACACTAACCACAAGACACATAACTCTCCTAAACAGTGTGCCACTCAACCAAAGCCCCTAAGGTAAAACAGCATGCCCACCACACTTGCCATAGGTGACTCGAAAGTGATGCACACCGATGTCCCACTCACTAGGTTGAATAAGTTGAAAGTAACAGTGAGCTGCCAGGATTAGTCACAATGCTCGCACTGAGGTCCCTCAACAACAGGTACAAATATGACTGCCATTCTACATGTGAATGTGAATGACCTGAGACATACCTCCCTGGACTAGAGACATGGCGAAGCTCTCGGATTATGTAGCCCAGGCGAGTATAACCCTAGCCCTGAGCAGCATCCTACCATCATCCAGTATGATACCACAGTATAAGCCGAAAATGATTGATTTCAACAACTGGCTAAGTCTCTGGTGTCATTCTAGGGGGGTCCAGTATCTGTCTGCCTGGGATTTTATGACTGACAGACCTTGATGCTTTGCCAGAGATGGCCTGCATCTGTCACCCCTGGGCTTCTGAGTACTGGCCTAGGCTCTTGCCACCCCTACAGTGCCTTTTTAGGTGGTGTTCCAAAGACCAAATTACCACCATAACAAATACAAACAAATGCAAGCTGAGTATCATGCTGCTCAATGCTAGAAGTCTAAATCTCAAAATGCACTCACTCGAAGCACTCCTTAAAATGGAGAACATTGACACTTGTGCTGTAACAGACACCTAGTTCAAGGCAAAAGAAAGCACCCCTGCACTACCAGGCTATAACTCATTCCACACCTTAAAGCCCTAGAACTTAGACCGAAGCTCCAAAGGCGGTGGTGTTTCCACATTCATAAAGGATGCGTACAACTCCAGACTGGTAGCCCAACATAACGCATCAGAGACGCTTCAGGTGCAGCTAACATTGGGTAAGACAGCGATTCAGGTCATAGCCTGTTACAGGTCCCCAACCATGTCCCAAGACTCGCACTCCGCTTTCCTAACCACACTGGAGAATATTAGCGTCCAACCTAACACTCACACTAGGCGACTTCAACTACCCCTCCATTAACTGGGAAAACTACTCGTGTACCAATACACTTGCTCAATGTTTCCTGGAGTTCATTAATTCCAATGCCCTGGACCAGCTCGTTCTTATCCCCACTAGAGGTAGCAAAATCCTTGACCTGGTCATTACTAACATGGGTGGCCGTTGCTCTACACCAGTAGTCAACGCCTCCCTGGTTAGCTCTGACCACAAACTAATCACCTTGGAAATCCACAACCCTCCCACACCCCGCAAAGGTAATCACCATGAAAAACTTCTCCAAAGCTAACTTTGGGCTCCTAAAAACAGAGGTGGCAAGCTTCACAGCACCCATGCAAATGCAGAATAGTTGCATGACTGCTGAATCATATACCAATGCTCCATACGAACATGTACACAAATGCATGGATCTCACCATACCCAATAGAACCAAGACACACTCCTCCAAAAAAAGGAAGCCAATCTGGTGGTCCCCTGCCATAAACAAACCCTACAACAGAAGGAGTAAACTGATGCGGTATAAGGTAAAGTCCCAATACTGGAAAAACTCCCTTATCAGCTTCAACAAAAGTTGAGATCCCCTCATCAAATCCTCTAAAGCTAGCTATGAAAACAAAATTGCATCAGATAGTAAAGACAACCACAAGGCCTTCTATAGTTATGTAAAGAATCTCCACGGCAATACCCAGATTTGCTCTGAGCTACTGCGGAATGGTACCTTCTATGCCAAGCCAAAAGATATTGCCAATATACTGGTCGACAAATTCTGTGCCAACTTTAGACCCCCCCCTAAAAAAAGGACCAATCACAATACCAGTTGATTGCCAGGTACCCAGTATTACTGCTTCACAGGTTAAAACAGCACTGTCAAAGGCCAAGAATACAACTTCAATGGGACCTGACAATACCTTTGGCTATGTTTTACATGAACTACAGAGTGAACTGGCACCTCACCCGTGTGCCCTGTTCAATCACAGCCTTACCTCAAGCTTTGTCCCTACCAAATGGTGCACTGCTACAGTCATCCCTCTCCACAAAGGAGGAGCGACTACAGACCCTGGGAACTATTGCCCCATTATTTATTTATTTATTTTATTTTACATTTGTTTACTGGGATAGTCCGACTGGATACATGTCCATTTTCAGCAGAGGCCCGGGGAGAAAAGCTCCAAATGGACAAACTTACATAGACTACACAAGTAGTTGGATAAAATTACAAAATATAAAACAAAGTGATTATGTACAATGGCTTAGTAGTGTTCCCTAGTAGGGACTCACAATTCTCATGGACAGACACAATTAAAAGCAAGAGACGTCAGATTGGACATGGAGCTTGGTGGCGTAGTTACATGTTATGATATTTACAGATTATGCTTAGCCTGACAAGTCTGATATATAAAGTTATGTAACGCATCATCATGGACCTAATAAACAAGGATACAGGGAATCTCCACAGTTTGGTTTTGTGAAGGGTAGATCATGCTTGCTCAACTTGGTCGACTTCTTTGAGTCAGTCACCAGAGCTGTGGATGAAGGCAAGGTGGTTCATACAGCCTACCCTGAGCTAGCCAAGGCCTTTGATACCATTCCCCACTCAGGAATCATTGAAAAACTCACTAAGCTAAGCATCAATAGCAAGCTCAGATGCTCATAAGCCTAGTACTTATTATACAGCAGGAACTTCTCATTGTTACATTTGTTAATGCATGTTATGTACTTCACAGATAAAGATTCTAGTTGTCTACTGATGTATTATGTTCTTCATCTGTAAATATGTTGTAAGTAATTTCTATGCTAAATTGTTAATCGCTATGTAATCCAAACTACTGTCCGTTTATTTTACTGTGGAGCTTTTCTCCCCGGGCCTCCGCTGAAAATGGACCCACGTCCAGTCGGACACTCCCGGACAACAAATTTAAATAAATAAATAATAAATAAATCATCCCCTATAACTGGCTCACAGATAAAACCCACAGTGTGAAAGTCAGACTGCCAACCAGTCACGAGTGCAGTCCAACAGGGATCAGCCCTGGGTCCTCTTCACTTAAGTATCTGCTTCTCAGAAGTCCAGGCCAACACAAAGGGACTCTAGCTGACAAAGTTTGCAGACTATTGTAAGCTAGGAGCCATTATTAACTCCCAAAATGATGTTGACATCCTACAGAAAGGATAAATGATATAAGGTGCAGCTCGAACAGGACAGGAAACTTTTATTGAAAAAACACAAATCCACTGGTTAAGCGCTTTCATCTATTCATATACAGACTTCCTCAGAACCAAGTTAGTCCCTCACCAACACTGTTTATATATCCAATTTGGCACCAAAATTTTAAATAGCCTTATAAAGCCTTAAAGAAACATGTATTCTACTATTCCTCACATACACAAAGCTAATACAAAACATTTATCTAAAACACTTAATTCAGATGCTTGTAAGCTATATAAATTAAATGAAAAATATACTTATAAAAATATATATATATATATATAATAAATTGCTGATATACAATATATAAATATAATAGATGCTCTAAAGAATTCACATAACAATTAATTCTATATGATGCTAAAATTCAATATAATTTGGACTTGAATATATATAATAAATAATTAATATATGTATACATATGTAGTAAAAAAATCTAAAAGCATGTATATCATATTAAAAATCATGTTTAAAAATATAGAGCAATTAAACTGATATATTGGCTGTACTAGTAGTAGGGGATATCCTACCTCTATGCTAAAAGATGTCACAGGCTATGTGAGACAACAATGGGGCAACAAGTATTTACCATTGTTAGGCTTGCCAAGTGAAAGTGGCAAGGATATTGATAGGAGGGACACTACATTAGAAACTTTTAGTAGAGTGTGTGTAATTATGTATACACCATACGCTAATCATGTGAAAGAAATACTAAATAGACACTGGGATTTGATTACAATTACAGAAAGTATAGGTATTACATTAGGCAAATATTCCATATGTGTATTTAAAACCGCCCCCAATATTAAAAAGTTACTTGAGAAGACAACACACACAGTAAAATACAAGTCAAATTCTAAGGGAACTTCGAAATGTGGCTCTTGTAGCCAATGTAAATATATCAATGAAGTGGTGTGATTCAAGTTGGATAATATCAATAAGACACATATAAAAAGTAAGGTAGGAAATTGTAATACTAGACAAGTAGTATATCTTGCAAAATGTGTTGTATGCCCAGCATTCTACATAGGTAAGACGGAGAGGAATTTAAAAAAAAAAGAATATATGAACATTATTATAAGATTCAGACTAAAGATATGAAGAATGCTTTGTACAAACATATATTTAGCAAAGGGAATCAACACCATTTCAAATTTTCTATTTTAGAACATATTGATAGTAGTGTATGTGGGGGTAATTGGAAAGTGTATTTAGCTATGATGGAAAGTAAGTGGCAGATATTCACAGATGCCACAAGTTTTCCAGGCATTAATGATAGTATTAGTATGAAACCATTTCTTATTCTTGACTAATTATGTGGTTGTTTTGTGATTTGTTTTAGTACAACCAATATATCAGTTTAATTGCTCTATATTTTTAAACATGATTTTTAATATATACATCCTTTTAGATTTTTTTACTACATATGTATACATATATTAATTATTTATTATTTATTATATATATTCAAGTCCAAATTATATTGAATTTTAACATCATATAGAATTAATTATGTGAATTCTTCAGAGCATCTATTATATTTATATATTATATATCAGCAATTTATTATATATATACATTTTTATAAGTATATTTTTCATTTAATTTATATAGCTTACAAGCATCTGAATTAAGTGTTTTAGATACCCTGACATCCTGATGTCAGTTTTAAGCGCCTTGACCGACGTCAGCCTAATACTTTGGTATTCGGGCCGACCGAGGACAGCGGACTACCCATATGTAAGGACTGCAGCAATGTGAGATGAAGAACATTACATGTTTCTTTAAGGCTTTACAAGGCTATTTAAAATGTTGGCGCCAAACTGGATATATAAATAGTGTTGGTGATGGACTATCTTGGTTCTGAGGAAGTCTGTATATGAATAGATGAAAGCGCTTAACCAGTGGATTTGTGTTTTTTCAATAAAAGTTTCCTGTCCTGTTCGAGCTGCACCGTATATCATTTATCCTGCACCAGAAATTGGAGTTTTATATTGTTGTTTCAACAGTTGTTTTGTTATCCTACAGAAAGGCCTCACTGAGACCAATGACTGATGTCAGAAAGTACAGTTGTGTACACTTACCATAAATGTAGATGTTCGAGTGTATTCACTGTTGCAGTCATTACATTTGGGTAATCTACTGGCAGGTTGCCCTCAGTCGGCCTGAATTCCAAAGTCTTGGGTCCTGCGTCAGTTGCGGTCTTCTCTTCCATGATGTCAGGTCGTCAGGGGTATAAACCATGCAGCTGACGCCATTTTCTTTAGCTTTTCTTGCCCCCAATGTCAGGTGCCCCCAAAAAGGTAGCAATATTATATATATATATATATATATATATATATATATATATATATATATACACATGCATCAATATAAACTTTACCTTCATCTACAAGCAAATACACCACATAGTTTGTAGAAGATAGAGAAAGAAAGATAAACTGTAAAATGACAGGGGGATGGCAGGAGGGTAACCTGGACTGCAACAGTGAATACACTCGAACATCTACATTTATGGTAAGTGTACACAACAGTACTATGTTCTTCATGTTTCACTGTTGCAGTCATTACTTTTGGGTAGAATCCCAAAGCTATGGTTGGGAGGCTGGAGCTAAACAGCATTAGGTGTGGCTATAAGGCCCTGCAGCAATGCAGTGGCAAAGCCTGCCCTGGACTTAGAGAGGCAAATGGTAATGCTTTGTAAAGGTGTGAACAGAACTCCAAGTAGCAGCCTCTAGAATGTCTTTGGTTGGTACTCCTCTGAAAAAGGCTGCCGAAGTAGCTGCAGCTCTGGTGGAATGAGACCTAATGCCCTTGGGTAAGTAGCAGAAATGGATGAAGTGGCTTATCCACTTTGAAATTGTCTGCTTTGAGATAGCCTTTCCTTCTGATCCTGCAGCATATGACACTAGTAATTGCTCAGTTTTTCTTAGAGATTTTATCCTGCTCAAACAGAATCTTAGCTGTATGTGTATGTCCAAGGAATGCAGAATTCTCTCCCCTTTGTTCTGCGAATTTGGATAAAAAGTTGGCAGATGAATTGTTTGGTTAAGAGCCACACTGGAAACCACCTTAGGCATAAAAGTAGCATTTGTCCTCAGAGACACCCTGTCTGGGTAAAATATGTTAAAAGGTTCTACAACCATGAGGGCCTGTAGCACTGAAACTCTTCTTGCTGAAGTAATTGCTAGTAGCAGAACTGTCTTCCATGATAAGAACTTTATATCAGCGGTAGCGGCTGGTTCAAATGGAGGCAGGGTGAGCTTTTCCAGCACATAATTGAGGTCCCATGCTGGTAATGGTGATCTTCTAGGAGGCCTTAGGTTTTTGGCTCCTCTAAGATACTGCTGTAGTAAAGGATGAGAAAAGATTGGTGGCTCTATATTGTAATGAGCTGAAATGGCAGAGGCATGGATTTTGATTGATGAGAAAGATAGGCCTTTGTCAAGCATCTCAGTTAAGTATTGTAATATCTGAGGAATATGTTGTTCTGCTGTATCAGTTCCTTGTGCTTGATTCTAAGCACAGAATCTTTTCCATTTGTCAGCATAAGATTTTCTAGTACTAGGCCTTCTAGCTTCCAAAATAACATCCATCACAGCTTTACTGAGAGGTGTCATTCATATGATTACATGATTAGTCATGTTGTCAGGTTCAGAGTCTGTAACTGATTGTGCAGGATCTGATTGTTTTGCTGGGACAGTAGTTGTGGTCTTTGAGGCAAGGTCCAAGCTGGGTATTGAGACAAGTTCCAGTATTGGCAGGGCCAGTCCGGGGCAATTAATATCATCTTTGGCTTCTCTTGTCTGACTTTTAGGAGTACCTTGGGTAGAAGAGGCAGAGGAGGAAAGGTGTAAACTGACAGGTTTTTCCAACTGAAGGATAGGGCGTCCACTTTCCATGCTCGTCTGTGGTAAGTCCTTGTGTAGAATCTTTTCAATTGATAATTTTGAGGAGAGGCAAATAGATCTATGTCTGGGCTCCCCCATTCCTCTGTTATCATGCTGAATATTTGTGGATTTAATTTCCACTCAAGGGTATCAATAAGGTTTCTGCTTAAGTCATCTGCCAGAGTGAAATGTTTTCCTGGGAGGAATTGAGCTTGAAGATTGATTTGGAAGGTCAAAGGTGTGTCCCACAGTGCCATGGCTAATCTGCAAAGGGGATATGAGTGTGTGCCTCCTTGCTTGTTTATATATCACATGACTGTGGTGTTGTCCGTCTTTATCAGTAGTTGTCCTGGATGAAGTAAGTCCTTGAAGGCTGTTAGGGCATTTTGAACAGCTAGCATCTCTTTCTGGTTGATATGTAGATGCATTTGATTTGGTCCCCATATGCCCTGAATGCATATTCCTGCCATGTGGGCCCCCCAGGCATAATCTGATGCATCTGTTGTTAAGGTTTGGCTGGCAGGGGGTAGAGTGAAGGGCAGTCCCATGTTTTGGTGACAGGCCTTTGCCCACCATAGAAACTCCTGTTGCAGGCAGGGGATGAGAAGAATAATTGTTTCCAGACTGTGTGAATGTTGATTCCATAAGCTTTTTAGGCACCACTGAAGTTTCCTCATATGCAGTCTTGCATATGGAATTAGAAGGATGCAGGATGCCATGAAGCCCAGAGCCTGAAGAATTTGTCTTGCAGAAGACTGGGTTTTTGTTGCCATCAGTTTGAAGTAAGTAGTCAGTTGCCTTTGTTTGTCTGGTGTGAGGTAAGCCATCTGGGCAGTTGTATGCAAGCTTGCACCCAGGAATGTTATCTTTTGAGAGGGTACAGTTGTGATTTATTTTCGTTTGTGTACCCTAGGCATGCTAGAAGCCTTTTCACAAATGCCACGTGTCGCAGAAGAGTGTGCTTGTTCTCTGCTTGAATTTGACAGTCATCCAAGTAAGGCTATATCTGAATACTTCTTTGTCTGCAAAATGCAATTACTGGTGCCAGGCACTTTGTAAAGACCATGGGCGCAGTAGATAAGCCAAAGGGCAGTGCAGAGAATTGGCAATGCATTAAGCCAGCCTTGAATCTGAGGTATCTTCTGCACGACTGTCTTATTGGGCCATGCAGGTATGCCTCTTTTAAGTCTAAAGTCACCAGTCAAGCATTCTTGCCCAGCATGGGCAGAAGCTGTTGCAAAGTGAGCATTTTGAATTTTGGAATGTCCAAGTATGTGTTCAAAATCGATAAATCCAGTATTGGCCACCAGGCCTTGTCCTTTCTGGGTATGAAGAACAGTCTTGAGTAAAAACATTGTCCTTTTTCCTGTTCTGGTACTGTCTGAATGGCCCCCATATCCATGAGGGACGTAACCTGTTTCTGAGCCTCTGCCCATTGTTTTTTTGGCAGGTATGGCCAACCATTTGTTATTGGCAGAGTGTGGAAATGGAATCTGTATCCCTGTGATACGATGTTCAGTACCCACTTGTCCTGGGTTATTAACTGCCAATTTTGAGCAAAAAGTGCTAATTTTCCCCCTATGGGTGCTGCCAAAAGATAAGTGCTTGGTGTAGGTAGAGGGAAGTCATTGGGCTTGCTTTCTGTAGGTTTGCGCTTTATCGCCTCCAGATTTGGAGGTGGATGCGCCCCATTGCTTTGACCTGTACGAGTCTTGAGCATGGTACCTGGAACCCTTAGGGCATCTGGATTTGCTCCTTTGAGCTCTGTCTGACACAGGAAAGGACAAATTTTTTGTAGGCCGGTGTCTAGTGAATCTTGGTGGCTGCACTTGTTAAGAAATCTTTAACAGTTTGCATAGACTTAGCTTTGTCTTCCATTTTCTTTAAAACCTCTTCTGCCTTAATACCAAACAGAGAATCATGCTGTAAAGGTGCAGCTAGCAATTTAGCTTTAACATGATCAGGCAAATTTTGTTCCTTTAACCAGGCATGCCTCCTAATCACAGATCCAGTAACTGCGGCCCTGCACGAGGCCTCTAAAGAATCAAAACGACAGCAAAGTACGCTTTCCAACTTGTTCAGCTGCATGCAATAATTCCTGCAATTCCTTATTTTCTGCACATTCTGAAATCAACATTATTTTCTGTTTCAGCAATCCCATAACATGTCGTTGGTACTTAAGCATACGAAATTGACAGTTTAAGGCCCCGATTGCCAAGGTTGCAGATGTATAAACCTTTTTTCCCCATCTGTCCAGCGCCCTTGAATCTCTATCGGAGGGGGTAGGGTTTTTTGCTGTTGAGGCCTTAACTCCCTTTGGACCCTGTGAAATAGTTTTAGGATCAGCAGCAGGGTTTCTAAATAAAAATGTATGAGAGTCAGGGACCCTGTAATACCTGTCAGGCTTACTGGGAGCAGGAGGTAGTGAGTCAGGGGTCTGGCTTGACTGCGAAAAAAACATCATCCGCAATGTCTAACACAGGGGGGAATGGCTAAAGGCTTGTGCTGAGGGAGAAGGAGGAAATCCCTGAGCTTCTTTTTTTTTTCTGAGAAGTCTGGACTCTCCCAGTGAAAATGCTCCCTCAAAGTATGCAAGGTTTCTCCACATTAATAATTCTCAGGAGGAGATGCAGATGGAATGGACTCCTCAGCATCAGAATCCTCATAGGAAGGTAGAGCTAATTCCTGATCAGAAGAGGAATCAGAAGAAATAGAAACCTGATCTGAAGATTCATATTCAGTGTCTTGCCTAGGCCTCTTATCTGAAGGGGAATGGGTACCCCTGATCAAGGTAATAAGGTCTTCAGCCATTTTGATCATCTGTTTTTTAGGCATAGAGGCCTGTGCACGTGGCTCCGGCATCGTTTTTTAGTTTTAGAAGGGGTCTTTGCCTTTGGTTTTGCAGCTTTCATCGGTTTGATATAAAAATGTTGAGGTTTGAATACACCCTCAGAAGCCGGTGCCTGCTCAGCGGCTCCAGACCTATCCGAGGGAGATGCATCCGTCGGTCCAATACCTTGAGTATCTTGCCAGACTCAACATGGGTGTCGGTAGAGGCCTGCGACTCGAAGGTAGCGGGTATCAGGGGCTGCAAAAGTGCCTCACTGAGTACCGGCGACCAGCTTAGGAGAAGCTTCATAGTCTGTTTTGGATCTTGACTGCCTTTCTCTGTCCTTTCCTTTGCGTTTTTTATGTACTCCGGTAGTCGGATTGCTATCCGACGACATCTCTGGGTAGTTAAATCTGTTTCCAAAATACTTAGATGCAAAAATATACTGACGCTTAATAGTGCATTGGTTAAACCTAGCACAAAACAGACAGCCAGGCAATTTGTGATCAGGGCCTAGGCAAGTAATACAGTATAAATGGAAACCCTTATGAGGTATTTGCTTCCCACAAGTAATACAATTAACTTTTTCTGACATCGGTAAAAAGCAAGAAAAAAGTTTCCCCAATGGGGTACTTGGCTTTATTGAAGACTTCGGTTCTGAAAATCACACACAAATATTTCAGTAGTCGGCCGACCGGCACTTGTGAAATGCTTCTGCTTCGGGCACAGTGTGGCAAGAAAGACTGAATAAAATGATGTCAGCTGTATGTTTTATACCCCTGACGACCTGACGTCATGGAAGAGAAGACAGCAACTGACGCAGGACCCAAGACTTTGGAATTCAGGCCGACTGAGGGCAACCTGCCAGCAGATTGCCCAAATGAAATGACTGCAACAGTGAAACATGAAGAACATCCATGGCCTTAAGCTCAATGCCAAAAAATGTGTAGTCATCCCCTTTGGGAAAAACCCAGTTCCCATGAATTACAACATCGATGGTAGTCCACTGAACACAGAAGGCGTTATAAGAGATCTGGGAACACAGGCTGACAGCAACCTCTCTTTTGACCACCACACTGCCACTGTGGTCAGAAAGTCCTTCTATGTGGCACATCTCATTATTAAGGGTTTTGAATCAAGGAAGAAAGATATCATTGTCTCCCTCTACTCTTCCCTCATAAGCCCACTCATAGAGTATAATGCTCCATTTGTCATGTACCTCACTAGACACCTGCAACAACTGGAGAGGCCGCAAAAGTACCTCACAAAGAGGATCCTAGGTCTTAAATACTGGACAGACTCAAAAAACTCCAACTATTCTCGGTCTCATATCACCTACTTAGAGGCGATCTCTGCTTGACTTACAAAGCCATGTCTGACCCAGCTCTGTTAGAAGTGCTACATCTAAAGAAACCTTAATCCCTCCACACCACATGCTCCAGAGACCTCAACCTCATTACCACAATCAACAGAATGCGCTAGAGGGACAGGTTCATAACCCAGAGACTGCCCATGCTATGGAATAGACTTCCCATACATGTCAAACAGAACACTTCACTAGCCCTCTTCAAGAGAAATCTTGATAAGTGGATGGGAAATAAAACAAATTCACCCCGGGGATCACTCCATTGGCTCTATTGGACAAAGGCACTGGGAACTAACATCGGGTGGCACGATGCCAGGGTAATCCTATGGGCTAGGCTTGTAAAGGCTCCAGGGTCATTAGCCTAGTACACATCTATGAACCTAAGTGTTGGGTGGGTCTGGATGAGAAGATCTGATGGGATATGCCTGTAGGGAGGTACCATCCCAAATTCTAGTTTTTTCCCTCTTCCATGGGGACTATGGGAAGACTGAAAGAAATACCCTGAAAAATGACCTGCCCCTTAAAAGAAGTGAAGGGGAAAAAGAAAAAAAGGAGAGCGGAAGATGACTCTACTGGCCACTAGTCCATTTGAGGAAGAGGCGTGCCCTCCTTTACCACTACTCTTCCATCTACCATAGTCTCTTCTACCTCTTAAAAACTACCTGCTTGGAAGGATATGCTGTCATTGACTTACAGTAAGAATATTATTATTTAGCTGGCTAATTTCCAGTGCATCAAAGAAATAAATAGTGAAATAAATGCTTTACTGACTCCCTGGTTTTGCCCCTTTCCCCCAACTTTTTAAACATGTCTTGTAACAAAGTCCCAAATAGTACATCTTTATCCAAAGGTGCATCCAAAAGCTGCCTTTTCATATGACATCCTCGACAGTGGCTGAAGTCTACGCCGGACAACTTCTTATGGTCCTAGCTGCTCTTAACATACTGTATATGTGTGTCCACTGCATAATAGATCTGATGGTCCTAGCTGTTCTTAACATACGGCATGTGTGTCCACTGCATCACAGACGCAGTTAATGGTATGCTTATCTACTATGTCTGGGGTCAATCTGTGTACATTTTTATTTAAACATTCATCCACAATCTAATAAAACCATGTCCTCAGTTTCAGTATCTCAACCCTGACGGTGAGCAGTTAACAGAAAAAAAAATAGATTGGGAGAAGTATATCATTATTTTTCCAAAAAAGTCAACAACTCTGCTCTGCCTATCATATTTTATTCCTTATGCCAACTTAAACCTACCTCAAAGTTGCAAAGGAACAACTGCTGTGTACAATACAGAGTTCTAACAGAGGTATCTATAGGCCTCACAGGTCATACAAAAACGTGTTTGGACTCCTGGAATCTGGGATTATGGTTCTAAGGATGCAATAGTATTGCAGAAAGCCTGAAAATTTTAAAAAGAAGGAGACTACAAAGGGCTTAAAGTCCTTCACACCCAGACAATTCAAGAAATTGTTCTGAGATTCTGAAAACACTTCAGAACAGACTTTCTTATCACTGGTATCATACCTCACTGGTGAGGAAATCTAAAACAGCAGACCAAGTCATCCCCCCTTCAAGTTCTACACCAAGAGAAACTGGTGGAGCTCTCACTCCTTTTCTATGATGAAAGGCAGGCTATCAATTTGAACATAGAGGACTTATCCTCTAAAAGGTTCATAAAAACTGCTCCATGACATCAATTGTAATCCAAGGCCCTTTGGGGTCGCCATCTAAATGAATGGCAACTAGATTTGAATAATTACAGTTACTCAGATAGTGGATATCAATACTTCTTTAGCATGGGGTCTACTGAATTTACTGAAAGGCTGGCCTCTTAAATACAGGCAGGAAATATACTTGGAATATTACAATGTTATAAACTTCATGTGACATTATTGAAATTTTGGTGGTGTGGATTTAAGTCACATGCACTTGGGAACCAATGACCACATCTCCAATATTCCAGTATCTTACAAACCACGTACAAGACCTGTGGAGCTACAAAAGGTACAATCCCAATGAATCATTTTGAAGGGAGCACATGGAAAGCCTGCTGAAATAAAGTACAATACTCAGAGTTTACAAGACAAAACCTCAATGAGTCCAAAATCTACAGGCTTCAGTGGCATTGTTTGGGTAAACTAAGGCCTCCCTCTCTCTCTCTTCTACTGTCTACTTAACTGCTAACATTCAACAGACCCATCTTCCTCAGTTTTTCAGACTGTAAGGCCACTGTTGAATGGCTTGCTGTGGGTACCTTTCACCAGTATCAACGATTCAGATATCCTCCAGACCAGGGAGTGGTGCTCCACCCCAAGCAGAAAAGGCATAATGACTAAATCTTTAGGCAGAATTTACTTTTTGCATGCTTGCCCGTTCACACAGCGTGCACGCGCACACACACAGACACAACACACTTTGTATATTTGCTTTTCCAAAGATGTTAGGGAGATCACAAATGTTTTTCTAAATCAAAACTTGAAATTTTAGAGGCAAAATAATAGCAACAATGCTTCACAATGTAATGTGTGAATAAATAAAAGCAGAGGAGCATATACAATATTCTGAATGCCTCACCTGCAGTGCAGTGATGGCCAAACATACTGACTGACCACTTGCTGATTTTAAAAAGAACGATGTAAACACTTCAAGTTCTCTGTGGGACTGATGCCTGGGCATGAGGAAGACCTAAGCTCTTTAAGGACAGTTGCAATAGCTCAAAGTCAGCAGGAAAGACAGGTAAGTCCAGCTATTATACATGGATAAAGCTTTATACTGCACTACTGATCTCCTTAAATGACATATAGAAATCACCTCATACACCCAGCAGCAGGTTTCAAAAGGTAGTCCAGTTTGTAACAAGTGGTTATGAAAATGAAGTGAAGCTTATGGACACAGCAGCACCTCCATAATTTAAAAACAAAACGTGTTTTACAAGATTCACTTTATGAGCAAGACAGTATGCAACAAATGTATGGGTGAGGTCAGCACACACAACCTGCTCTTTGTTTTGTGCACATTATATGTCCTTACTTATGTTTGCTCTGTTATACTGGGGGGAGGGGGCTACACACTCTAATATGAAATAAACCATTGTCAAGGGACCCTTTTCTTATCTTAAAAAAGTAAACCAAAACATACATATTCTCTTCTTGACAAGTTAAGTGCATAACAGGTGAAACTAACTTGGGCTATAGTGTCTGCTTTGCCACTTTTATTTCATATCTACCGCACCAAAAGCTAATTAAGGGATGAGCCAGTGAGACCATCCATGGCCTGATTATTACAAAAATATATATTACCCGTCATGACAGGATTCCTTACCCTATGCAGTACAAGTCAGGAGGTGACTTATCATAGCGCAGCCATGGATGCAGTTCAGAATCAGGGGATTGTCCATTAACATTCCATGTACCAACAAAAAATCTGTGAAGAAAAAAAAGAAGTGTTACAAACAAAACGTCTTTAGAAAAAGGACTGCCTGACTCAGGATCAGAAAATAGATAAGCAAGAGTGATACAAACCAACAGTTACAAAAAAGTATTCCTGTCCATTAAGCAGTCAAAGAGATGCTTACTCAGCTAACACCCAAGTACTATACATACATCTTAATCTATCCACAGGAAAGCACACAACAAAATAAGTTTTCAAACCAAAAGAAACAAGTCAGCCAGCAAAAAAGGGGAGAACGATCTAGCCAATTTTTCAATGTACATTCAGCCAATGCAATTACAGAAAGCTGAAAAAATGTACTATGTTGTTAATGTTACAAACAGTTCTACTACCCAACTGGATGGGCTTTAAAGGAAAACAACTGAATGCATAAACATTCTGTGTGGCTAGACGCCTGGTGACTGTTATTAAATATAGAAAATAATTAACTACGCACTTATGAAACCATGAATCTAAAGAAAAGGGAAAACAAAAATTTTAGAGTGCTTTCTGTATTTATATTGTAGCATTTTCTTTATATACTCTTGTGATCAGTATAAAGAATATAGCAAGAAAAAATGCATTTTGGAGTGGTGTAACACAGTTGACGTAGATGTAATTATATTAGAAGACACACATTTTTAACAAATGAAGAGATTACAAATAGAGAAACTACACGGAGGAAAGAATCTAGAATTTGGGAAATGGGAGATGTTCTGAAATAACTGTACTCTGCAGAAACAGTAAAGATATTAGATGCAACTTCAGCACAAATGGGAAGATTAGATTTAAAATGGAAAGAAAAAATATACAGAATTATACAGTATGCTTTACTATCTGTAAAGAAAGGGAAGGATTTCATCAGATTTTGGACTATGGTGATAAATATGAATATTACAACACAAGGCTGTGATTTAAAAAGCAAGTGTAAAAAGAAAGGAAATGAAAGAAAAATGTGAGAAGTCATTAGATACGGTAATTTAAAAGTGTGGGACAAAGAGTCATGGACTTACAAAAGGGGTATGTCTTTCTCTTTCGGCTGTTCCCATTAGGGGTTGCCACAGCGGATCATCTGTTTCCATTTCTTCCTGTCCTCTGCATCTTGCTCTGTCACATCAACCATCTGCATGTCCTCTCTCACTACATCCATAAACCTTATCTTAGACCTTCCTCTTTTCCTCTTACCTGGCAGCTCCATCCTTTGCATCCTTTCCCAATATACCCAGCATCCCTCCTCAGCACATGTCCAAACCAATGCAATCTCACCTCTCTGTCTCCAAACCGTCCAACCTGAGCTGACCCTCTAATATACTGATTCCTAATCCTGTCCGTTCTTGTCACACCCAGTGCAAATCTAAACATCTTTAACTCTACCACTTCCAGCTCTGACGCCTGCCTTTTTGTCAGTGCCACAGTCTTCAACCCATACAACATAACTGGTCTGACTACCCTCTTGTAGACCGTTCCTTTCACTCTTACTGGTACTTGTCTGTCACAAATCACTCCTGACACTCTACTCAAACCATTCCACCCTGCCTGTGCTCTCTTCTTCACCGCTCTTCCACACTCACCATTACTCTGAAAAAAA
>NC_056749.1:90920083-90964862 GCF_019279795.1 Protopterus annectens
TGTGATTGGTTCATTTGAATGTGTGATGTTATAAAAGGAAGTGATGTACGTTTCTAGTAAGGTCTGATGATGAAGCAATTTTTAATTGTGAAACCGCTTACCTTTTACTGTTTATTAAAAGTGGATTGACTTTTTAGTACATGCCTCCCTGCTTTTCTGCTGTGCTTTGACAATTTTATCGTTTTTGGAAATATATATATATACATATATAAAATAGAACATGTACAAATGGGTCTACGTCATAAGATCAACAGACCATTTGATCGACATTCATTTGGTCGACACCCAGTATTCAAGGCACTTAACAGGGATTTGCCTCCTCCCCAATGTTGTGCGACCCCAGAGTTGATATATATAGTTAGGGGGGGGGGGGTGACATCCCCCACCTATTTTATTTTAAAACGTGTAGTGTTTGCTGTATTTTCATGTTTTAAACCGAAATAGGTGGGGGGCTTTGCCCCCCACACCCCCCAATATGGGCTGTGGCCCCAAACCCCCCCCAACTATATATATCAACTCCAGGGTCACACAACATTGGGGAGGGGGGCAAATCCCTGTTAAGTGCCTTGAATACTGGTTGTAGAGCAAATGAGCTGTCGACCAAATGAATGTCGATCTTATGAAGTAGACCCCTAACAAATATATAATAAAAAGGCATCTACAAGCATATACACATATATGGATGCACTACTTGACACGTACTAAAAAAGTAAATAAGAACCACGGAAACATTAAAAATGTTAAGCTAAAGCATCTGAACTATCTGAGTAGTCCACTCGAGTTCAGGACCGGTTTGATTAAAACAACCCCATTCAGTCCTGAGCACTTATCTGCTCTTAACTTCAGGATCCACCATAGCTCGACATTCTCAGTTCTATTCTCAATATCCCCTAATCTCATTTTATCAATGGTCTCAATTACTCTAAACATAAAATCATGAGGGTGACCACTCTCTAAAACACATTTAGCAAGTGTGTTTGTGGTACTATGCATCCGCATACTAAACAGATGTTCCCTCACCCGCTCTCTCAGTGTTCGATTAGTCTTTCCAACATCAAATCATTTGCAGCATCCACACTCTGCCCAATACACCAAATCCATAGTTGAGCAATCAGCTCTAACTTTAAACTTAAAATTCCTATACGTATCCGGGTGTACCATCACCCATAATGTACTTACAATGATTAGAAGGGAATGTGCCTAGGTCCCCATTAGGGTCATCACTAGACCTCTCCAGATAATAAAGCATCCTCTTCAGAGACCTACGGTTCCTAAAGCAAAAGTGTGGTATCCCCCGAACCACCTTACCTATCCTCTCATCTGTAAGTAAGAGGGACCAATGTCTCTCAAACACCTGGTTGACCTTATTAACACTGCTAGTATGCAACACAGGAACCTTTACAATGTCCCTTACTACACCATCATATGGCTTACTGGCATCCTCATCTGTACATACCAATGGTCCAGTGGAGAAATACAGTCTAGCCCGCCCATCCCTTAAATACATCAATCTGCGACAGGATAAGGTCAACCTCTCCATATCTTCAGCATTCCCAGCCCATGCTTGTAGCTCTCATCAGTATTGTGCAACCTAGAGACCCTCATGCCCTGTCCTTTGATGATATTGCTGAAGACTTGTCTAGGGTGCATGTTCTTCCTATGCAAAGGGGGTTCCTGTGGCAGTCCTTCCTATACAAACTAGTAGTAATCGACAAGTCAGGTAACTTCCTCACAAACACATCCAGGAATTCTATTGCAGAACTAGAATTGTATTCACTTCAAGGTAAACCTTAAAAAGTTAGTACTATGCAACACCTCAACAAAATCCTGGAGATTCTCAGCTGTACTAGCCCAGACAATAAAAACATCGTCCATGAAAAGACAATAGAACAAAACATTCTCAACAAACAGGTTTAAGCCAAACACCTCATCCATTTCCCATCGGGCCATCACAACATTGGCACAGCAGGTGCCCATTGCTACGCCATGTTTCTGTAAGTAGTAAACCCGGTCAAAGACAAATGCATTATTGTCAAGTATCACATCCATGAACATGCATAGCAAATAAATGAGTCTACCTTCATAGTCACTATTACTCAATAAATACCTACGCATATATTCTACACCTTCCATGTTGTGTATTGTGGTAAACAAAAACTCCACATCCAATGTCACTAGCATAAAATCCCTGGACATCTTACTGGCATTCACAAAGGAATACAAATCCTGTAAAAACTGTTTAGAATCTTTCAGAACTACTTGTGATTTATCTAATATAGGTCTCACATGTTTCTCAACAAAAACTGAGAAAGGTCCCATCAACCACCCCTTCCCGGCCACAAATGGTCTGAATGGTGGTTTGACAGGGTCCTTATGCACTTTAGGTAATCCTTGAAATATAAGAACCACAGGTGAATCTACAGTCAAAAAATGCAACAAATCCAGTGAAACTGAATAACTCAAACCATCATTTAGTATCACTCTTATCTTCCTAATCATACCCTCAGTGTACTTAACATTAATAACATCACAGGTGACAGCATCTGAAAGCAAAGCCTTAGTAGAATCAAACTAGAATGATCTGTCCATTACCACAATCATTCCACCTTTATCAGCTGGACGGACAACTATAGAATCATCCTGCTGTAATGACTCTAACGCATCCTCCTCAGTCCTATTGAGATTAAAAAACCTCTTTCCAGTCTGTTCAGCATTCAGCACAGAGTATAATTCATCCTCACAAATCTTACCAAATGCATCTAGAACAGGATGATTAATAGGCACAAAATTGCTATATTTCTTAAAACAACTTGCTTTGAAGCCCAGCGCCCAGGAAGTTAAGTTTAAGTATGACATTTCTCATAAACTAAGTCAATAATAGTGTCTGACAAATCAGCTGCTTGTGCAGGTATAAATGATAGGCCCATATTCAAAACCGACTCTTCAGTTCTAGTCAATGCTCTACCTGATAAATTAAGTACTAGCAATTCAGAGGTTTCCACATCATCTTCAAGGTCGGGTAGTTGACTGGCTCCACCAATTTTCTCTTCACTCTGCTACGACTCCTTGAGCAGTTCGACCCCCCTCTCTCCCTCTTGTCGGACTGGAAAGAGTGGTTTTGGAAAACCCTGCTGCTGTAGACTCAGAGGCTCTTTCCTTCTCACCATCATCTGCGTCTGGATCAGTCCTTTATCTCCAGCACCTACTGATGGGGGAGGAGGTGCTGCCTATTTTCCTTCTCCCTCACTATGTTGAAGTGCTCCATGCACTTTGGAACTCACAATGACCTTATCTGTTTGTACATCCATGTGGGAGTTATGACTGACACCTCCATCCACCTCAACAGAATCCTTGGTGGTACTAATACAATCAATAGTCTGCTCAGTCCCGACATCAGTCCTTGGCGAAGAGTATACATGACCTTTCCTGAAGTCAGCCAAACATTTGTTCAACTTCTTCACCTCCTGGTTAGTTAAGCGCATCTCATAAACAGATACATTATCAATGACACCACCTACGGCCTTAATAATGGACAGAGGAAACAAACCATAAACCACCTCTTTCAATCTCACAAGCTATCCTCTCTTCCTCCAGTCTAAAGAAATCGATCATTAGCTGGTGTCCAAATTCAGATTTTGCCAGCTCGCAAGTAGCTCTGCAAGTTGTGTGCCGTAGATGGGCATCTTTGAAACTCTCAAACCCCTCGGTACTGCATGTAACTGCAAACATGCCTCAAAATGAAACCGCAGAAGCTGAAGCCTTTTAAGTTTAAAAAGGCTATCCTCCAGACTGTTTAACTGGGACAGAAGTAGTATTCTACTGACATGCTCCTCACCAGCCTCATCTGTATTGGCTGTGTCAAGACATTAGTCCTACAATGGATTTTCTCCTACATTCAGCAGACATCCCAAACCAGTATGCCCATGAATACCACCTTGCCCAGGTGGAATGCAGTCCAACTCAATATCAGGAATGTTCCGACCCTCTGCCCTGCTCCCATAGGTAACCAAAAATAGATACAAGTAAGCAGAGCAAATCACCCCACGGGCAAACATATCACCACCGACCAAAAGCACAAGTAAAACCAGCAACCAATATGTGGAAATACGGCACACAGCGAGCATAGACTAAAAACTTTAACTTTAAATATTTAAAGTAGGTAAGTGCTTTCACCATCATACCGGTGGTTTCTTCAGACTTTTACAATCACAAAAACAATATACAGCAGGTTTTAAATACAAATCAGTAAATAAAACCAACCAATGAACACACTACTACTCACCGTTTCAAACTCCCAAGACAGAACTTCCCCTTCCAAATGCGTAAAAACGTAACAGCATCACTAGGAGCACAAAGACTCCTTAAAGGGCTACCAACAACCCCCATCAATACGAATCTCAAGTATACTGTACACACGGCCAAAATAAAAAAAAATATATATATATATATATATATATATATATATATATATATATACATATATATATATATATATATATATATATATATATATATATATAAAATAAAAAAATGTAAAAATTTACTATAAAAAAGCATCTACAAGCATATATACATATATGGATGTACTATGTGAAACATACCAAAAAAGAAAAAAGAACCACAGAAACATTAAAAATGTTGAGCTAAAGCATCCAAACAATCTGGGTAGTCCCCTCGAGTTCAGGACCGGTTTGACTGAAACAACCCTATTCAGTCCTGAGCACTTATCTGCTCTTAACTTCAGGATCCACCATAGCTCTGCATTCTCAGTTCTCTTCTCAATATCCCCTCATCTCATATTTGTACCAATTCTGTCTCAATTACCCTAAACTTAGAATTATGAGGGTGCCCACTCTCTAAAACATATTTAGCAATTGCATTTGCGGTACTATGCGTCCACATACTAAACAGATGTTTCCTCACCCGCTGTCTCAATGTTCGATTAGAATTTCCAACATAAAATCATTTGCAGCATCCACACTTGCCAAATACACCAAATATTGAAATAAAAATGTAGCGAAGAAACAGGACAGAGGTAGTAAAAAACTCAGTTTAATAAAGGTTAGCGCTTTCACATCAACCAAAATGCTTCTTCAGTCCAGATGAACATATTACATCACTTCCTACATACAGAAAACACATGATCAATTAATCTATTAACCAATAAATCAATTAAGTATTCTCCTAAATAACAATATAAAATATCACCATAAACAAGCATAAATATAATTAATATCTTAAAAGTCAAAGATCTGAATATATTTGATTCATTTTAAAGACCTTGCTTTAAGATAGGGTTTAATAGATGCCCTATCATTAAGTCCAGGGGGACGATCTGCCTGTAACTCAAGTATCCATTTTAATTCTCTTAACTCAGTAAAATTTTTTTATCTCACCTAACCTAGGACCTAAATCTATACATTCAATTAATATAAAACTAAAATCATGAGATGTGTCAAATAAAACTGCATGCTTAGCTAAAGCGCTTCTCTCTATATCTTTATTTTTCATCGCTAATAAATGTTCCCTTACACGTTCTCTTAGGGAGCGATTAGTCATTCCAACATAGAATGAATTGTAGGCATTACATACTGCTAAGTAAACCAAATTTATAGTTGTACAAGTTGCTGTTACCTTAAATATATATTTCCTATGAGATTTCGGATGAATGAAAATGTTCTCCACAGCTAAGACACTGCAGATACTACAATTCCCATATGGTAAAAAATTACAGCTTACTCCCTTTTTAGTATGTTTATTATTAGTATTACATAGTAGCCTTTTTAAGTTGTTCTTATTTTTATATCATAACCTTGGTCTTTGTCCAACTACATCTCTTATGTCATTATCTGACTGTAATATAAAGCAATTTTTATTAATTATCTGACATACTTTATTAATATTACTAGAATACGGCAGTCTGACCGCTATAGTCCATCACTATAATTACTATCTACCGCGGGTCGACCAATAAAGTTATCTTTGGTCATACATAGTTCAGCTCTAGTATTTCTTAAGGTCACAACTTCGTTGATACCCATATCTACCTATTTTTTTACCATATTTACGTTGTATCAATTCTTTCATAAAAATATCAATATCATCTTGAAATTTCACAACATTGTCCAATCTCGAAATGCGCATACCTTGACCCTTTATTATATTTTTATATATATGCATACAATCCCTAGATAAAATGTTATTTCTACGACAAGGCTTCTTATACAGTTATGTAGTAAAATAACCGTTTACATCTTTTTTAATCGTGATATCTAGAAAATGAACTTGACTATGTGAAATGGAATGTCTAAACCTTGAGAAATCTCTGGCAGTGTCAACATACAACAAAATTAATGTAATAATTCTAATGAACCTGTCGAAATTAACACCAAATCATCTACAAATCTTTTATATAAATGGATACATCTGGCAAAATCTGTATTGTTCAAAATAAACACATCTTCCCAATAAGCTAAAACCATACTGGCATAGCTACTGGCACACGGGGTCGCCCATAGCTACGCCAAATATCTAAGTAATAAGAATCATGAAATAACAAGACATTGTTTTCTAAAATTACTTCAAGTAACATACATAAGAAATCTATCTTCTTGACATTATAAACTCGATTTTTCGGTAAATAACATTTCACCGCTTCAATCCCATAAGGATACCGTATCACCATAAACAAAGAATTAACATCTAGGGATACTAAAAAAACTAAGTTCAGAATCATGACCTACAACGGAATTATATTGGTCTTTAACAAAATGCTTGGTGTCACACAATACCTGTGGTGCTTTATTTATTATAGGTTTTACATTTTTTTTTTACATAAATAGATAGCAGTTGAGTCCGCCACCCTTGGCCAGCCACTATAGGTTTTAGTGGTGGATTATGCTCATTGGTATGCAATTTGGGCTGGCCTTGAATTATAGGTATAACTAGGTAATTTACCACTAAATAGTCAAACAATTGCTTAGAAATAAGATAGTAAAGTAACAGTACTATAGTGACTTATATACTTGGCTACAAAATAACTCAATGTCATTAGGTATTATTTTGTAAACATGAATGTTATTCAACATATCCTTCATAGCTGCAGTATATTGGTCAGAATCAAAAATAACAATCCCCCTCCCTTATCAGCTGGTCGAACAGTTCTATTAACATAATTCATTAAATCATTTAACACTTTGTATTCTTCATTACTTAAATTATAAAAACATTTCCCATGTTGATTGCTTTCACACTCAACTAAATTTAGACATACTAAAAAGGGAGTAAGTTGTAATTTTTTACCATGTGGGAATTGTAGTATCTGCAGTGTCTTAGCTGTTGAGAACATTCTCATTCATCCTAAAACTCTCAGGAAATATTTATTTAAGGTAACCACAACTTGTATAACTAGAAATTTAGTTTACTTAGCAGTATGTAATGCCTACAATTCATTCTATGTTGGTATGACTAATCGCTCCCTAAGAGAACGTGTAAGGGAACATTTATTAGCGATGAAAAATAACGATATAGAGAGAAGCACGTTAGCTAAGCATGCAGTTTTATTTGATACATCACATCACTTTAATTTTAGAGTAAATGAATGTATAGATTTAGGTCCTAGGTTAGGTGACAAAAATTTTACTGAGTTAAGACGATTAAAATGGATACCCGAGTTAAAGGCAAATCGTCCCCCTGGACATAATAATAGGGCTTCTATTAAACCCTATCTTAAAGCAAGGTTTTTAAAATGAATCAAATATATTCAGGTGGTTGCCTTTTATGATATTATTATAGTTATGCTTGTTCATGGTGAAGTTTCATATTGCTATATAGGAGAATATTTAATTGTTTTATTGATTAATACATTAATTGATCATGTGTTTTCTATATATAGGAAGTGATGAAATATGTTCATCTGGTCTGAAGAAGCATCTTGGTTGATATGAAAATGCTTTTATTAAACTGAGTTTTTTACTACCTCAGTCCTGTTTCTTCGCTACATTTTTATTTTGATATTTGGACTTTTATATTGGTGCAGCTGAAGTTTATCCATAGTGACATCTATTTTATTTTGTCAAATACACCAAATCCCTAGTTGAGCAATCAGCTCTAACCTTAAACTTAAAATTCCTATGCGTATCCTGGCGTACAAAAGTACTATCACCCACAATGTACTTACAAGAATTACAGTGATTACAAGGGAACGTGTCTAGGTCCCCATAAGGTCATCACTAGACCTCTCCAGGAAACAAAGCATCCTCTTATGGGATCTTTTATAGTACATATTTTATTTTTTATATACATCTCTCTCTCTCTCTATATATATATATATATATATATATATATATATATATTTTTTTTTTTTTTTTTTAATATACGCTCCCTATGTATTTTGGTTGTGTGTACAGTATATTTGAGATTCATATTGATGGGGGTTGTTGGAAGCCCTTTAAGGAGTCTTTGTGCTCCCAGTGATGCTACTGCGCTTTTACGCATTCGGAAGGGGAAGTTCTGTCTTGGGAGTTTGAAACAGTGAGTAGTAGTGTGATCATTGGTTGGTTTTATTTAATGATTTGTATTTAAAACCTGCTGTATACTGTTTTTGTGATTGTAAAGGTCTGAAAAAATCACCGGTATAGTGGTGAAAGTGTTTACCTACTTTAAATATTAAAAGTTAAAGTTTTTAGTCTATGCTCGCTGTGTGCCGTATTTCCGCATATTGTTTGCTGGTTTTACTTGTGCTTTTGGTCGGCGGTGATACGTTTGCCTATGGGGTGATTTGCTTTGCTTACTTGTAACTATTTTTGGTTACCTACGGGAGCAGGGCAGAGGGTCGGAACGTTCCTGATACTGAGTTGGACTGCATTCCACCTGGGCAAGGTGGTAATCACAGACATACTGGTTTGGGATGTCTGCTGAATGTAGGGGAAACTCCATTGTTGGACTAATGTGTTGACACAGCCAATACAGATGAGGCTGGTGAAAAGGATGTCGATAGAATACTACTTCTGTCCCAGTTAAACAATCTGGAGGATAGCCTTTTTAAGCTTAAAAAGCTTCAGCTTCAACAGTTTCATTTTGAGGCATGCTTGCAGTTATGTGTAGTACCAAGGGATTTGAGAGTTTTAAAGATGCCTGTCTACGGCACGCAACATGCAGAGCTACTTGCGAGCTGGCAGAACCTGAATTTGGACAAAAGTTTTGGGTATCTGAAGCTAATGATCGATTTCTTTAGACAGGAGGAGGAGAGGATAGCTCGTGAGATTGAGTACGTTTATGGTTCATTTCTTGCATCCATTATTGATAAGTTCACAGGTGGTGTCGTTGATAATGTAACTGTTTATGAAAGGCGTTTAGCTAACCAGAAGAGGAAGAAGTTGAACAGAGATTTGGATGACTTCAGGAAGGGGTATGTGTTCTCTTGGCCCATGACTGATGTCGAGACTGAGCAGACTATTGATCATATTAGCAACACCAAGGACTCCGTTGAGGTAGAGGCGTGGGTCAAAACTCCCACAAGGATGTACAAACAGATAAGGTTGTTGTGAACTCCAAAGTGCATGGGGCACTTCAACATAGTGAGGAAGAAGGAAAAAAAAAAGGCGGCACCTCCTCCCTCATCAGTAGGTGCTGGAAAAAGGTTGATCCAGATGCAGATGGTGGTGAGAAGGAAAGAGTCTCTGAGTCTACAGCAGCAGAGTTTTCGGAAATCACCCTTTCTAATCCAACAGGAGGGAGAGAAGGGGTCGAACCACCCAAGGAGTTGTGGCCAAGTGAAGAGAGAAGAAACGGTGGAGCCAGTGGACTACCCGACCTTGAAGATGTGGAAACCTCTGAATCACTAGTACTTAATTTATCAGGTAGAGCATTGACTAGAACTGAGGAGTTGGTTTTGAATATGGGCCTATCATTTATACCTGCACTAGCAGCTGATTTGTCAGACACTATTATTGACTTAGTTTATGAAAAATGTCATACTTAAACTTAACTTCCTGGGCGTTGAGCAGCGAGGAGAGAGTATGCCAGGGCTTTTTCCAGTAGATGTCTGGCGGGGGCAGAAATGAGCCAGTCTAGGTATGGAAACACCTGGAATCCTTGAAATCGCAAATGAACTGTGACAACTGCCAGGCACTTTGTGAACACTCTGGGGGCTGTAGAGAGTCTGAAGGGCAGTACTCTGAACTGGTAGTGACTGGCACCCGCACAGAAGTGCAGAAATCCTCTTGATGGCCTGTCCACCTTTATGTGGTAGTACGCATCTTGAAGATCTATAGAGCACATCCAATAGTTTTTTTTCCAAAAGCGGGAGGATAGACTGTATAGTGACCATCCGGAATTTTTGTACTCTCACAAACTTGTTCAATACACTGAGATCCAAAATTTGTCTCCAGTCCCCGGTTTTCTTTGGCACCAAAAATATTCTTGACTAGAATCCGGATCCTATCTGGTCTGGAGGGACTATTTGGATGACTCTCTTTCTTAGCAGCTTTTCTATCTGTAGTGCTGCTTCTTCCCTTTGACTGGGTGGAACGTTGGGAAGATTTTTTGAAGGGACGGGACAAAGATCGAAGGGGATATGATAACCTCTGGTTATGATCCTTTGTACCAAAAAATCGGTGGTGATGGTTGGCCAGGCACAAGGGTACAAGGAGAAAAGTCCCCTAACCACCTCCAGAGGAAAGGAGTTGGGCCGCTCTTCAGGAGCGCTGGTAGGATTGACAGGGGAAAGAATCCCTGGAACCCTGGTTACACAGTCCCCCTCTGCCCCGAAAGGAGCATCTTCCCTGTGAGTTACCCGCTCTGCCTCTGGGGGAGAACTCTGCCTGTGTTTCACGGAAATGACCCTGAGACTTCTTGAACCATATCTTCCCACTATTTTGGTTTCAGAAGAAAGCACATTGAGGGGAAGAAGAACCAGTGGAGCCAGTGGACTACACGACCTTGAAGATGTGGAAACCCCTGAATCACTAGTACTTAATTTAATCATGCAGGGCATTGACTAGAATTGAGGAGTCAGTTTTGAATATGGGCCTATCATTTATACCTGCACAAGCAGCTGATATGTCAGACACTATTATTGACTTAGTTTATGAGAAATGTCATATTTAAACTTAACTTCCTGGGCGCTGGGCTTCAAAGCAAGTTGTTTTAAGAAATATAGCAATTTTGTGCCTATTAATCATCCTGTTCTAGATGCATTTGGTAAGATTTGTGAGGATGAATTATACTCTGTGCTGAATGCTGAACAGACTGGAAAGAGGTTTTTTTAATCTCAATAGGACTGAGGAGGATGCGTTAGAGTCATTACAGCAGGATGATTCTATAGTTGTCCATCCAGCTGATAAAGGTGGAATGATTGTGGTAATGGACAGATCATTCTAATTTGATTCTACTAAGGCTTTGCTTTCAGATGCTGTCACCTGTGATGTTATTAATGTTAAGTACACTGAGGGTATGATTAGGAAGATAAGAGTGATACTAAATGATGGTTTGAGTTATTCAGTTTCACTGAATTTGTTGCATTTTTTGACTGTAGATTCACCTGTGGTTATACTATTTCAAGGATTACCTAAAGTGCATAAGGACCCAGTCAAACCTCCATTCAGACCATTTGTGGCCGGGAAGGGGTGGTTGATGGGACCTTTCTCAGTTTTTGTTGAGAAACATGCGAGACCTATATTAGATAAATCACAAGTAGTTCTCAAAGAATCTAACAGTTTTTACAGGACTTGTATTCCTTTGTGAATGCCAATAAGACGTCCAGGGATTTTATGCTAGTGACATTGGATGTGGAGTCCTTGTTTACCACAATACCCAACATGGAAGGTGTAGAATATATGCATAGGTATTTACTGAGTAATAGTGACTATGAAGATAGTCTCGATTTATTATGCATGCTTCATGGATGTGATACTTGACAATAATGCATTTGTCTTTGACAAGGTTTACTACTTACAGAAACATGGCGTAGCAATGGGCACCTGCAGTGCCAATATTGTGACTGCCCAGTGGGAAACGGATGAGGTGTTTGGCTTAAACCTGTTTGTTGAGAATGTGTTTTCTGCCGTCGTTTCGTGAACTATGTTTTTATTGTCTGGACTGGTACAGCAGAGAATCTCCAGGATTTTGTTGAGGTGTTACATAGTCCTACTAACTTTTTGAGATTTACCTTGAAGTATTCTAGTTCTGCAACAGAGTTCCTGGATGTGCTTGTTAGGAAGTTACCTGATTTGTCCATTAGCACCAGTTTGTATAGGAAGGACTGCCACAGGAAACCCCCTTTTGCATAGGAAGAGCATGCACCCTAGATGAGTCTTCAGTAATATCGTCAAAGGACAAGGCATGAGGGTCTCTAGGTTGCACAATACTGATGAGAGCTACAAGTATGGGCTGGGAACGCTGAGACAGAATTTAAAGGACAGGGGATAAAGATATGGAGAGGTTGACCCTATCCTATCACAGATCGATGTATTAAGGGATGGGTGGGCTGGACCATATTTCTCTGCTGGGCCATCGGCGTATACAGATGGGGATGCCAGTAAGTCGTATGCTGTTGTAAATGTTCCTATGTTGTACACTAGCAAATTTAATAGGGTCAAGCAGATGTTTGAGAGATGCTGGTCCCTCTAACTTACAGATGAGAAGATAGGTAAGGTGGTTGAGGGAGATGCCACACTTTTGCTTTAGGAACTATAGATCTCTGAAGAGGATGCTTTGTTACCCAGAGGAGTCTAGTGATGACCCTAATGGGGACCTAGACACGTTCCCTTGTAATTACTGTAAGTACATTATGGATGATAGTACTTTTGTACACCTGGACAAGCATAGGAATTTTAAGTTTAAGGTTAGAGCTGACTGCTCAACTAGGCATTTGGTGTACCTGGCACAGTGTGGATGCTGCAAATGATTTTATGTTGTCAAGACTAATCAAACATTGACAGAGCAGGTGAGGGAACATCTGTATAGTATACGGACACATAGCACCACAAATGCACTTGCTAAATATGTTTTAGAGGGTGGTCGCCCTCATGATTTTAAGTTTAGGGTAATTGAGACCATTGGTATAAATGTGAGATTAGGGGATATTGAGAACAGAACTGAGAATGTCGAGTTATGGTGGATCTTGAAGTTAAGAGCAGATAAGGACTCAGGACTGAATGGGGTTGTTTCAATCAAACCGGTCCTGAACTCGAGGGGACTACCCAGATAGTGCAGATGCTTTAGCTTAACATTTTTAATGTTTCTGTGGTTCTTATTTACTTTTTTGGTATGTGTCAAGTAGTACATCCACATATGTATATATGCTTGTAGATGCATTTTTATAGTACATTTTTTAATTTATATATATATATATATATATATATATATATATATATATATATTTTTTTTTATATATATGCTCTCTGTGTATTTTGGTCGTGTGTACAGTATACTTGAGATTCATACTGATGGCGGTTGTTGGCAGCCCTTTAAGGAGTCTTTGCACTCTTAGTGATGGTATTGCGTTTTTACGCATACGGAAGGGGACGTTCTGTCTTGGGAGTTTGAAACAGGGAGTAGTGTGATCATTGGTTCATTTTATATAATTATTTACATTTAAAATCTGCTGTATATTGTCTTTGTGATTGTAAAGGTCTGAAGAATCCATCAGAATGGTGGTGAAAGTGATTACCTACTTTAAATATTAAAAGGTAAAGTTTTTAGTCTATGCTCGCTGTGCGGTATATTTCTGCATATTGTTTGATGTTTTTACTTGTGCTTTTGGTCGGCGATGATACGTCTGTCCGTGGGGGGATTTGCTTTACTTACTTCTCATACAATTATGCTGATGACTCCACAGTCATCCCCATCTTGATTTGAATATCATCACCCAAAAATCCTTCACATCTTTTGAAAACTGGCTCTCTAATACCCAGCTAATAGTTATGTGATGCCCCTACACTGGCCCAGTAATCAAGGTACCTCAGTCCTCACCACTGGCAACAGCTAAGGGACCTACACACTGGGAGGATGACCAGTACACACACAGCAAAGTGAAATTTCCCTTAAGAGCACACAGAAATCAGTCACTCTGGGGCTGGTTTCTCCCTCTCTCTCCAGATCCCTAATAAGACTCCCCACTGGCAGAGCTATAGGGTTGAGATCTCAGCCAAGGAGACAAGATAAGACTTCTAGCACCCTTTCTGTCCAACCAGTGTTTCTTGTCCCTGCCCAAGTAGCTGACACACACACTTTGAAATTTGACTGATATACAAACACACACACACACTCGCGCCTGGGAAAGGCTGGCACAGGCTCACTAGCTATGCTCCCTTTTGCTCAGACGATAAGGTAGTTCCAGCTATCACCAGCCAACTCTTTATCAGTTACTTAAGGCTCTTAACAAAGAGTGTCCAGTTCTACTGAGTAATGTTACTATTAATCCAAATGGTAGTCTGACCAAGCAAGGCTATTGGAGTGGCCTGTATAGTGTCACCAAATACATACAGTGGATATAAAAAGTGTAAGCACCCCTGTTAAAAAATGAGACCACAATAAATCATTTCAAAACTTTTCCCACCTTTAATATGACATATAAACTCTACAATTCAATTAAACAAATTTGTTAGGAGAAAAATATAAAACGTACAATAAGCTGGTTGCATAAGTGTGCACACCCTTAAACTAATACCTTGTTGAAGCATCTTTTGATTTAATTACAGCATTCAGTCTTCTTGGTTACACACCTACCGTCATTAAAGAGACTCTGATTAACCCCAAATAAAGTTCAGCTGTCCTAGTAGGATTTTCCTGACATTTACTCAGTTGTCTGCTACAGCAAAAGCCATGGTTTACAGAGAGCTTAAAAAGCATCAAAGGGATCTCATTGTTGAAAGGTACCAGTCAGGAGAAGGGTACAGAAAACATTCCACAGCATTGGATATACCATGGAACACAGTGAAGACAGTCATCAAAAAGTGGAGAAAATATGGGACAACAGTGACACTGCAAAGAACGGGACATCCCTTCAAAATTGATGAAAAGACAAGATGAAAAATGGTCAGGAAGGCTGCCAAGAGACCTACAGCAACACTGAATGCAGGAATTTCTAGCAAGTACTGGTTGTATAATACATGCGACAACAATCTCCCATATTCTCAATATATCTGGGCTATGGGGTAGGGTTGCAAGACAGGAGCCTTTCCTTACACAGAAAAACATCCAGGCCCAGCAAAAATTTGCAAAACAATACATCAAGTCTCCCAAAAGCATGTGAGAAGATGTGTTATGGTCTGATGAGACCAAGGTTAAATTTTTTGGCCACAATTCCAAAAGGTACATTTGGCACAAAAACAACACTTCACATCACGAAAAGAACACCATCCCCATGGTAAAGCATGGTGGTGGCAGTATCATGTTTTGGGGTTGCTTTTCTTCAGCTGGAAATGGGGCTATAGTCAAGGTGGAGGGAATTAAGAACAGTTCCAAATAACAGACACTTTTGGTCAAAAACTTTCAGGCATCTGCTAAAAAGCTGAAGATGAAGAGGAATTTCACCTTTCAGCACGACAATGACCATAAGCATACATCCAAATCAATAAAGGAATGACTTCACCAGAAGACAATTAAAGTTTTGGAATGGCCCAGCCAGAGCCCAGACCAAAATACAATAGAAAATCTTTGGGGTGACCTGAAGAGGACTGTGCACGAGATCCCCTCACAATCTGACAGATTTGGAGTGCTTTTGCAAGGAAGAGTGGGCAAATATTGCCAAGTCAAGATGTGCCATGCTGACAGATTCCTACCCAAGAAGACTGAATGTAGTAATTAAATCAAAAGGTACTTCAACAAAGTATTAGTTTACTTATGCGACCAGCTTATTGCACTTTTTTATTTTTTATATATTTTCCCCTAACAGATTTGTTTGTTTTTCAATTGAATTATACAGGTTATAGTTCACATTAAATGTGGGAAAAGGTTTGAAATGATTTATTGTAGTGTCATTTTTTTATATCATATAAACCTGGCATTTTAACAGGGTGTGTACATTTTGTATACCCACTGTATGCAAGTACTCTAAGAGGTTAAATATGTCTCACTCATATCAGCCACAAAGATAGGTTTAAATATATTTAATAATAAAAGAACAAGACAATACTCAGTAACTCAACACAGCGACTTCAGAGTTCAAAATCACAGGAAGTATTTAAAAAAACATTGCAGGACAGTTTCAAATAAATACAGAAAACATTGAAACTAATCTTTACTATATTCCTATCTATATCTAAAAGAGATACTATGCCTTAAGAACTTACAGACAGGCAAGTGCAGATGAAGATGATGATGAGTGTATGTTCTTGCTAGGTCAAGACAAAATACAAAATGCAGTCTCCCTTTGACAGAGTTCTTAAATCAATATCACATTTTGCTGCTGGGTTAGCCTGGATGATGTCCCTTTTTGTCACCTGATTTCATTTCCCAGACTAAAACAAAGTATCATCTCTGTGTTAAAAATACATATCTCTCAGATGGTTGCCAGATCTTGGAAGTTGTAAAACAATAAAACGCTTTAGATTTTAAATCTAGTAATTACTTTTCTTTCAAGACAATAGAAAAACTTCTAGCTCTAAACACTGTGTCTGCTACTGAACTGAAATGGAGAGATAACATCTTTTGTTTATGGCCCAGCTATAAAGCAACTTAACTTCAACTATTCTTAAGTTTTGCAGGTTAATCTTCTATGTTCCAGCAGGGTATGCTGTGGTTACATTCTTGAAGTTCAGTACCTAACCTACAGTTCTGTATAAACTATATCAATATTCACAAATAACATAGAATTATTTACAAAATTCCAGACAGCTGGGTTGGCAGCATGACATCTCCCTCCCCTCCCCGAAAACTATTTTTTCAAGTGCCCCTTGAGAAACCGTGCATGAGAGGGTTGAGCCTATCTGGGAATACCTTACCCCATTCCCTGTCTTGACAGCCCATCTGCACTGGCATTGCTAACCCCACTCCGGTGCTGCACTGCCATATCATATGCCTGCAACCCTAGGCTCCACCTTAGTAACCTGGCATTTTGCTGGCTGGCTCGATGTAGCCATGTTAAAGGATTGTGGTCTGTAACAACAGTGAATTTCCTTCCATACAGATAAAGCTGAAGTTTCTGCAGTGCCCACACTATGGCTAAACATTCATTTTCTACAGCTGCATAGCATTCCTCCTGGGTTGGAGCCTACGACTGAGATAAACCACTGGGTGCTCTTTTCCCTCTAAAGAAACCTGGCTAAGTACAGCCCCCACCCCATAGTTTGAAGCAGCCACCTGCACAACAAATTCTTTGCTGTAATCTGGACTGGTTAACACAAGGGATCATCCCAAAACTCCTTAAAGCTTCTGGAATGCCTACTCACATGCTGGGGTCCACAGTACCTTATCTGGCTCGTTTTTCCTTGTCAGGCCTGTGAGAGGAGCAACTATGGTACTATAATTGGGGACAAGCTTTCTGTAGTAACCTGCTGTCTCTAAGAATGCCCTCATCTGCTTTTTGGTAACAGGGGCAGGCCATGGCTGAATGGCTTCCACTTTGGCAGGTTCTGGCCTATCTTACCACTTCCCACTCCATGTCCCAAGTAGGAAACTTCTGCCATACCCACCTCACATTTGCTGGACTTAATAGTCAACCATACCCTCTGTAGTCTGCAGAGTACCTCCCTGACATGCTGAAGGTGTTCTTGCCAGGAACGGCTATAGATGGTAATATCATCTAGATAAGCAAGGGCAAAATCTCCTGCTCTTACTAGGATATGATCTATCAGCCTCTGGAAAGTCGCGGTCACATTTTTCATCCTAAAAGACATCTTTGTGAACTCATACAAGCCAAAGGAGTCACAAAGGCTGACCTCTCTCTTGCACTGGGAGTCAAGGGCACCTGCCAGTAACCCTTGGTAAGTTCAATAGTTGTAAGATACTTAGCCCCCACCCAGCTGCTCTAGGGCTTCATCTGTCCTACGCATGGGGTAAGCATCTGACTGTGTGTGACTATTTAATTTCCTGCAGTCCACAAAGAACCTGGTGCTGCCCACTTTCTTTGGTACCAGCACCACTGGGGAGACCAAAGGACTCCTGGACTCCTGAATTATCCCTAATTCCAACATTTCCTGTATCTCCTCCCTCAAAGTCTGCTTGACTTTATCAGGTACCCTTATAAGGGGCCTGCTTAACAGGCTTTTGGGGTCCTGTATCCACATGGTGCTGCAGCAGATGATTGCACCCTGATTTCCCAGTGAACATGTCCCCAAACCTCTGTAACACTGCTTGGATTTCTCGAACCAGGGTAGGGGATAGCTGCTGGGACATTGCTACCCCTTCCACTGAGGTGTCAGTCCAAGCCTCACTGAGGAGATCAGTCACCAAATCCACTTAAGACTCCTCTTGCCAACAACTGCAAATACTCAGCACAAAAGCCTCCTTATCATGGTAAGGTTTCATCATGTTTACATGGTACAGTTTGTACCACTGCCTCCTGCCTAGTAGTTCTACCATGTAGTTAACATCACTGACCTTCCTTGCCATATTGCAGGGCCCCTCCCAAGCTACCTGCAGTTTGTCTGACAGGAATAAGAACCATTACCTACTGCCCAACAGCATACTGTCTAGCTTGAGCATTCCTGTCATACCAGACCTTTGTCTGCTGTTGGGCTTCTGCCAGGTTCTCCTGGACCAAGCCCATGAGTTCCCTGAGCATTGTCCTCAGGTTTAGGACATATGCCACAACAGTCTCCATGTGGGATACACACTCACCCTTCCCAGTTATCTCGAATGAAATCTAGAGGTCCCCTCACGCTATGCCCATACAACAACTCAAAAGGTAAAAAAACCTGTGGATTCCAGGGGTACCTCTCTGCAAACAAACAGATGGGGCAAATATTTGTCCCACTCCATCAAACTGTTCTGCAAATCGATGTAGCATCATCTTGAGTGTAGAGTTTAATCTCTCAACAAGACCATTTGTCTGGGGATTTTAGGGGGTAGTCTTTAGGTGCTTCACCCCACAGTACTGCCACAGATAAGCCAGCAGATCTGACATGAAATTGGCACCTCTGTCAGTCAGTATTTCTTTTGAAAACCTACCCTGTTGAAAATTTCTAACAAAGCATTTGCCACCGTTTCTGCCTCAATGGAGGACATTTTATGCCCATATGACCTGCACAGGGTATCTAGTAGCAAAATCTTCTATCATTAGGATATACTTTTCCCTGTGGAACTTGGGGTACACTCAGAGGTCCCACAATATTCATTGCTACCCACTGAAAGAAGGACTCCTCAATCATAGGCAAAGGCATCAAAGGAGCTTTCACCTGGTCTCCTGCCTTGCCTATCTTTTGGCACTGCTTACAGGTCCTGCAGTACCCCATTACATCTCTGAAAATCCCAAGCAAATGAAAGTTCTGCATAATATGTCTCTTTGTATGTTTTTTGGCCATATGACCTGCAAAGGGAATATAATGGGCTATGGCTAGAAGTGCCAGTCTGTAGGCTCTGGGTACTACCAACTGCTGTATTCTCTCACCCTTTAGCCCTCCCTCAGGGGTCCACTCTCTTTACAGTAACCCTTTTTCCCAGTATATAGATTCCCCTTTCCTTTGAAAATCAGGTGCCTCACGGGCTACCTCCCTCAGGCCTTCTAATGTCGGGTCTGCCTCACTATCAGCCCAGGTACTACTACTCACCTCTGCCCTTGCAGTCACTCTGTCCAAGGGAACATCAGTACCCACAAGCAGCTATGGCTCACCTTCAGTCTCACTGCCACAGGGTAGCTCCTTCCATGAAGTAACCACCTCACCTGTACTGGCTCCAAGTGTGTGGTCTTGTCTGGGTGTCCTCCAGGCTACCAGTCCCACATGCTCGTCTCCAAGCCTGACTGCGTTTAACTGCATGCACATAAGGTACTGCATTATCAAAATCATTCCCTATCAGCACATCTGCAGGGATATCTTCAAACACACCTACTTGCTGGCTTTTCCACCTTCCCAGTCAAGGTGAACCCTGGCCAAAGGTATTTTGAATGGGATCCCTCCTAAAGGTCTGACTGGAGTGGACTGCCCAAGCAAGGACTGCTCCTCTAACCATTGCAAACTTCAGAATGGTTAGGTCAGAGGCTCTCTCTCAGCAGTGGCCTCTTTCCCATTTACTAAGATAGGATATAACCTCTTGTGGTAGTTGGTACCTTTGTTGTCTCAAGACAACTTACTGTTGGCATATTTTCATTCCCACTTACTGGCTCTCCCACCTTTTGTTCCCCACCTTGCCTCCGTGGACATCTATATTCTACATGGCCCACTGGTTGTATTTAAAACACTTAACCCTTGATTCTAGATGTGTACCTGGACTTATGACTTCCCCTGCTACTAGCGGACTCTGTTGGGGCAGTCAGAGCTGGCCACCATGGGTTCCCTTAGACTCTTGAGCAGCACTGGGTGTCCCTTTCCTGTGCAGGGAGGCCCTGCTTGCTAGGTATAGGTCTCCCTTCTTCCCCAACTCATCTGCAGTATTGCATTGTCTATCAAGCTAACCAGATTCTCATGTCCTCACGCAAAGTGCTAAGGGCTTGTTCCCTCACCATAAGGTCTGGTAGCCCTTCAAAAGTGGTGACCTGACATCAACCCACCTACCAATGGAAATAAGTGCTCAGTTCAGCAATATACTCGCACACACTCATCTGCCTTGCGTCTGTGCTTATGAAACTTTTTCCTATAAGCTTCAGGTGTTAACTTAAAGCATTCTAAAAAACACATTTTGATTGTATTACAAGACAATTTAGAAATTGTAGTTACAGCTTTACCATGGAGTAAGGGGTCAGGAACTGTACACAGAGCGCTTGGCCCATATTATACTGTTTACATACCCTCTTAAACATATGAATGAAACTATCAAAATTATCCCACTCTGTAAATTGTGGAAGAAATTTACTGACCTTTGTTTCTTTTGGAGTTTGGCATTACCTCCATGACTCTGGCGAAGAGTCAGCATCTCCTTTTCATGTTACAACTGCCTCTCATTTTCCTCAGCTTCCAGGAGTCACAGTTTCCCATTTTCCCCAGCCTTCAGACATTGCAGTTTCTCATTATTTATAGCCCATCTACAAAGTAACTTAACCTCAACTATTCTTAAGTTTTGCAGGTTAATCTTTATGTTCCAGCAGGGTATGCTGTGGTTACATTCTTGAAGCTCAGTACATAACATACAGTTCTGTATAAATCATATCAATAGTCACAAATGATACAGAATTATTTACAAAATTTCAGATAGCTGGGCTGGCAGCGTGACAACTTAATCTAAAAAAATAACTAAACCTCTGCTATTCCTCCCCAATTCCCTCACCCACCTTAAAACTTCTTTCTCCATTACACTTCTTAACAATACTACCATCATGGTAGAAATGTATACTAAGCTTCTGGAAGCCATCATAGATCAACTCAAATTTGACCTTCATGCGCACCAGTGCATAAAGAAAACCCACCAAAAACTAGGCCTACTGTACAAAAAAAAGAAGTTATGTCTTACCATAATGTTCCATCTGTATTGTTGATCCTCGTTCAGTCATTACGCATGGGGTATCGGTTCCAAGCTCGGAACCGAGCCGGCCAATTTCCAAGCTCACGTCAGCTTCAAACTCTTGAGCTAAACTCTTACCCCCCCCCCCCCCCCTGTTACCTCAGATTGAGTTTGCAAGTTAAAGAAGGTAGGGGCGACCTCTGATCAAATAACCTAAGAGAACTGGATGGTGAGATCCACTAGAAACCACAGGAGGGGGAAGGGGGAGGGTCGTAATGACTGAACGAGGATCAACAATACAGATGGAACGTTATGGTAAGACATAACTTTTTTATCTGATATTGTTAATCCACGTTCATGCCTTACACATGGGAACGAGTCACCAGCTACCTCTATTCCTGGGAGGCTCTCATGGAAGGACATTCTTGAGCACCATAGAACCGAAAGATGCTGTTCCACTGGAGGCCAAATCCAATTTGTAATGATTGATGAAGGTATGAGGCATAGCCCAAGTTGCAGCTGCACAGATGTCATGTAAAGAAGCTCTGGCATGGAAGGCAGCAGAAGTTGCCACCGACCTTGTTGAATGAGCTTTCATGGTAGTAGGCAACGAGATATGTTGTGTATAAATGAAGGTTACACAGTCCTTCAACCATCTAGCTAATGTGACCTTAGCAACAGCAGATCCTAATCTAGGTCCAGAAAAGGCCAAAAATAACTGGCCAGATTTACGAAAGGGTTTAGTCCTGTTTAAGTAAAAATGGATTTGCCTGTGTATATCTAGGGTATGTAGGCAATACTCTCCTCTGTTTGAATGGTTGAGAAAGAAAACTGGCAATTCAATGGCTTGATTAATGGACATTTCAGAGATCACTTTAGGCAGAAATGACGGATTAGTTCTCAGAGACGCTCTATATCTTGATACATAAAGCTTGAAGTCAAGAAATACTCTGGCAAGTAATAGCGAACAAAACAAGGTTTTCCATTTTAATATGCGAGGCCATAAGGGGAGGCTGAAGGGAAAGGTGCCAAGCTTGTAGAAATAAGAGAGGAATCTTGGGCACGCTCATGAAAATTAGAAATTGCAGCCAAATGAACTCTAATGGTAGAGGCCGATAGACCCGACTGAAACAGGTTGGCCAGATAGTCTAGTATTATCGACACTGGTGCTGAAAAGGGGTCTACTTGTTTATCTTTCAGCCAACAGGTACATCTTTTCCACTTGCTCAGATAAGTAATTCTAGTGGAAGACTTATGAGAAGCAATGAGAATATTACGTACTGGTAAAGAAAGATCATTCTGCCTGGCAATCAAGGGAATTGGAGTAGCCAAGCCATTAGTGACAGGCTGTTCAGGTTGGGATGAATCAAGTTCTGAAGGTGTGAGATCAACTCCAGGATTGGCTGGAGAATCCATGGTTGATCTAGTAGGTGAGGCCAAAGGAATGGGAACCAAATCTGTCGGGGCCAATATGGTGCTATGAGGATTACATTGCTCTTCAATCGCCAGGCTTTCTTCAGAAACTAGGGAATGAGAGGAAAGGGTGGAAATGCGTAGAGAAGACCCGAGGGCCAATCGTGGATTAGAGCGTCCCTGGGTGACTGTCCTTGAGGGGGAATCAGGGCGAAGTAGTTGCTGCATTTGTAGTTGGTCGGGGATGCTAAGAGGTCATAGCAAGGATGGCCCCAGCGGCAGAAGATCTCCGCTATCAAGGGATTCAAGGGCCACTCGTGAGGCTGAAGAAAGCACCTGCTGAATCTATCACTTTGGAACTCCTGTGAATGTGCGTTGCTAGAAGAAAACGGTTGGTAGCAATCGCCCACTGCCATATCCTCATGGCCTCTCAACAAAGGGGGTAAGATTTGGTTCCACCTTGCTTGTTGATGTACCAGACCACCACCATGTTGTCTGATTGAATCACAATTGTCCCAGACGGCAGCAGAGGATGGAATGCTTGCAATGCCATATGCACCGCCCTCAGCTCTAGAACATTTATATGCAGATGGGCCTCTAGTTGGGACCAAGTGCCTTGGACTGTCTGTCCCTGACATAGCCCCCCCCACCCCATCAGGGAAGCGTCCGTGGTCACTGTGGCCTTGGGTTGCTGGGGGGAGAAGGGGCAAGACCATTGTGAGAGATTGTGTATCATCCACCAATTTAAATCCTGTTTGTACCTGTGGGTTACTCGAATCATGGCTGAAAGAGGATGCTGAAAAGGATACCATTGGGTGAGCACAGTAGCCATTGTAGAAGCCTCATGTGAAACCTGGCCAGGGGAACAATGGTGATGAAGGCTGCAATGGAAACCAACAGCTGTAGAACCGAGTGAGCCGTGGATTTTTCCTTTGAAAGGATTGGAATTAGTTGTTGCTTTATCCTTAAAATTCTGTGCTCTAGAATAGCAGCTCTGCAGTTTTTTGTGTCCAAGATAACCCCTATGAATTCTGTCGACTGAGATGGGGTGAGATTGGATTTCTGCCAGTTTATGGTTATGCCTAGTCTTTGAGGAGAGAGTATGCCAGGGCTTTTTCCAGTAGATGTCTGGCGGGGGTGGAAATGAGCCAGTCGTCTAGGTATGGAAACACCTGGAATCCTTGAAGTCGCAAGTGAGCTGTGAAACACACTGGGGGCTGTAGAGAGTCCGAAGGGTAATACTCTGAACTGGTAGTGACTGGCTCCAGCACGGAAGTGCAGAAATCTTCTTGATGGCCTGTCCACCTTTATGTGGTAATACACATCTTGAAGATCTATAGAGCACATCCAATCGTCTTTTTTCCAAAAGCGGGAGGACAGACTATATAGTGACCATCCGGAATTTTTGTACTCTCACAAACTTGTTCAATACACTGAGATCCAAAATTGGTCTCTAGTCCCCGGTTTTCTTTGGCACCAAAAATAGTCTTGAGTAGAATCCGGATCCTATCTGGTCTGGAGGGACTATTTGGATGACTCTTTTTCTAAGCAGCTTTTCTATCTCTAGTGCTGCTTCTTCCCTTTGACCGGGCGGAATGTCAGGAAGGTTTTTTGAAGGGACGAGACAAAGATCGAAGGGATATAATAACCTCTGGTTATGATCCTTTGTACCAAAGAATCAGTGTTGATGGTTAGCCAGGCAGAAGGGTACAAGGAGAAACGTCCCCCAACCACCTCCAGAGGAAAGGAGTTGGGCCGCTCTTCAGGAGCGTTGGTAGGATTGACTGGGGAAAGAATCCCTGGAACCCTGGTTAGGCAGTCCCCCTCTGCCCCGAAAGCAGCATCTTCCATGTGAGTTTCCCACTCAGCCTCTGGGGGAGAACTCTGCGTGTGTGCCACGGAAAGGACCCAGAGATTTCTTAAACCATATCTTCCCACTCTTTTGGTTTCGGGAGAAAGCACAATGAGGGGAAGAATAACGGACACCTACAGCAGAAAGGGTCTTACCGTCCTGTTCACATCTGGCCAGTGTGCTTTTAACTTTGGGCCCAAACAACGAGGAGGGCTCAATGGGGGCATTAAGAAAGGCAGACTTAAAAGGTTCCGTGAAATTGCACAAGCGCATCCAGGCGTGTCGTCTCAAGACCGCAGCTGAACCTGCTGCTCTAGCTGCTCCTTCTGATGCATGAGATATCAATTGCATAGAGGAGTTTGATACAGACTCAATGGTGGCCAGCTGAGAGGCCACTTTGTTACGGACCTCATCAGACACTGCACCAGCATGGTTTCAGAGAGCTCAGAAACCAGATCCCTTTGAAGCCTGGTAAAATGTGCCATATAATTCAGGGACCTGATAGCAAAGGTCACTGAAGCAAAGGTGCGCTTCCTTATTCTGTTCAGGGCCCGGGACTCTGTTAGGTGGATGGACAGTCTGGCTTTCTGCTTCTGCCAGATCCTTTTTTGTTGCAGCTGCCACCACCAAAGCATCTACAGGAAGACCTTTGGACCAATGGAGATCCAGAGCAGGATGGGACAAGATCTTATCTGGCCTCTGGGGAATAGCTTTGACGGTATCAGGGGACTTCCAAGCACGCTGCACGATGAACTTGACAAGTTCATTGGCAGGTGGAGTAACCCAGGAGGTAAGGGGCCAGGTGCAAAAGGCCTGCAGGAACACAGATTCCTCAAGGGTCGGATTAGAGGACTGCCAGTCACCTCTCTGTTTCAGGACTTCGAGGATATCACCAAAGGATTCCTCAGAGGGTGACCGAGGGGATACTTCCCCCTCACCGAAATCTGTCTCTTCGGTGAGGGACTCCTCTGTGGAGTCCATGTGCTTCCTCTTACACAAACTTTTCCAGTGGACGTCCTCAGCGGGAGAAGCTGGGGAAGACAACAGAAAGGGTGATCCCTGAGGGAATATGTCCTGAAGCCCTTGCACCCGGTGTCCGCTAGGTGCAAATTGTGAAACCAGTGTACCAGAGGAGGGCGGAGGTATAGACAGTCTGGTATCGCCAGCAGCAGCGAAAGCCTTCTCCAACAGTTGGAAAGCTGGTCCATCCGGAGAGGAGTGTATGTCTAGGACAGGGGGCACTCCTCCCCTAAGTGGCTCAGCCTGCCAACCTCGGAGTCCCTGGATGACTGTGGAGCAGCAAGCTATGCGTGTCACAGATGACATCCTGGGTCACAGCAAAACTTTCCTGCCATGAAGGCAACTGCGGTTCCTTAGTGAGATCCATAAAGGGAACCGCAGAATGGGAAGACTGTACTATATCCATGGACTTTAAAGGCAATGAAGGAGGAGAATAAGAAGGTGTCTTTGGAGATGGGTGATCACCTCCCAAGGAAGGATAGTTCCTGAGGGGTGGAATACCTCTGGCCAAGAAAGCCTGGTCCACAAGATGCAACACATCATGTTCGGAAAGGCTTCTAGTGGACCTCACAGAGACTGAGGGAGAAACAGGCCTGTCGACAAAAGAGGCAGACTTGGTGTCCATCTCATCTGACCGCACTGAGGACAACGGTGCAGAGAAAGACTGAACTACTGTAGTCTGCACCGAAGAAGTAATTGGTGCCGATGTCATTGTCTGCACTGACAGTGGGATCGGTGCCAAAGCTGGAACTGACAAAACTGGAGTCAACAATAAAGGCCTCGGTTCTGAGGAAGATCTCGGAGCCGACGCAGTCAAGGTCTGCGCCGACTGAATAGTCAGTGCCGATACAGTGGTAATGGTCTGAACCGAGGAACTCTTCAGTGCTGCTGGAGAGGACGGAGCCAAAATCACTAATGGTGCCGAAGGTCTGGATACTGAAAGCACTGGGGCTGACAGAGCGCTCCGGAGCTGAAATTTTAGCCTTTTTAGGTTTTGGTTAAAGGCAAGGATTTAGCCTTACTAGAAACATCCATTTTCTTATGGGCTTTAGGAGGGTTGAGACCTCTGACCCAGAAATAGCCTCTGAAAAGGGAGATTTTAGAAGTCCCTTCAGTATCAGCTTGATTTTCCTTTCTAACAAAGTTCTATTAGAAAAGTTCTCACAAATAGTACAAGGCAGTTCAACAGATAAATAGAAAGCTCCCAAACAATAAACACATAAAGAGAGTGTGCATCAGAAGTAGGCAGTTTGTGTCCACAATCAGAACACCGCTTAAACCCCGGACTACCTTTTTTATCGGACATATTAACTAACAGAAAAGTACCAACAATGGTACAAGAGATTACCCGAAGGTATGAAAGAGAAAGGGAAAAAGATTACCAACGATGGTAAAGAGAAAATTACCTCGCGGTAAAAATGGCAAGTAAAGGACAGAAAAAAGCTGAGGAAATTATGAACGCTAGATGCAATAGGGCAAGAGACAATAACAAATCAACTTTTCTGACAGAAAAGTAATTTGTAAAGCAATTAAACAACAATTGACTGTACTTAGCTCAAGAGAAGTAGCTTGACACGACTGAATGGCAACGTGGCAAATTAAATCTGAGGTAACAGGGAGAGGGGGATTGTGGGTAAGAGTTTAGCTCGAGAGTTTGAAGCCGACGTGAGCTTGGACAATGGCCGGCTCGTTTCCGAGCTCGGAACCAACACCCCATGCGTAAGGAATGAACGAGTATTAACAATGTCAGATTAAGATGACCTAATGAGTCTCAACTCTCCCTTACACATGCCTACCTTTCTCCCTAGTCTCTTCTACAGCTCACAAATCTTACCAACCTGCAGCCCTCTCGCTTAACTAAACTAGAATCTACCTATAATAAAGTCGCCAGATTTATTTATTTATTTTATTTATTTCATTTTACATTTGTTGACCGGGATAGTCTGACTAGATACATATCCATTTTCAGAGGAGGCCCAAGGAGAAAAGCTCCAAGATAATAATTCACATTGACCATTTAGTAAATGCTAGTTTCAAGCAGATTACAGTCATAAGCTATATCAGCATTTAACACATATAGTACTAAATTATAAAACACTTTGCAAAACGTAACATTATTTTCAAAGTTAAACATACATACATTTATAACATTACATTCAGGTTTAAGACACACTGAGCAGCAGTTATACAACTGACCCTTCCTGAAATGGAGTGGCAGAAAAAAGTTAGATGTAGTTGAAGGTAAGGCACCTAAGAAATAGAGAGGTCACTAGTCATAAGGACATAACCAATGAGTTTCGAAGTATTTCTTGAGTTTGTTTTTGAACGGAGTTAGTGAGGGTTCTAGGGTCAAGTCAGCTGGGAGTCTGTTCCATATTTTTCCAACAGAGTTGGCAAACAGAGAGTCCCCAGCTGAGTAGTTGGATTTGTATGTTTGAACTAGGAGTCTAGTGGATGATCGCAGTGGCAGGGTGCTGGTGTAGGGGCTGATAATATTTTTTAGTGCAGGTGTATTTTCTGGTTGGTAAAGGACTTTATGTGCCACTATTAGCTGTTTGAACTGCAGTAGGCTTGGTAGTTCAAGCTATCCTAGGTGATTTAGGTTGTGACAGTGGTGTATCCGGCAGGCTGTGCCAGTAGCAAATTTGGCAATGTGGTTATAGCAGGATGATTAAGATCTGTTCTGTTTAAGTTGGAGAATAGAGGTGAGGCGTAGAGAAGAGTTGATAGCACATGGGAATGGGCAATTGCAGTTCTAGCAAGTGGGGTAAGGAAAGGTTTGATTCTGTAAAGAGAGACACGTTTTTTATTAACGGTTTTGATAGTTTGATTGATATGCACATTAAACTTTAGGTTGTTCTCAAATATGACATCCAGGAGTTTAGTTTGGGCTTCTGGGGAGATGACAGTGCCATTGTTAGCAGTTATGTTGAAGGATGGCAGGGGAGTCCTGCATGTGGGGGAGAAGAGGAGCAACTTAGTTTTGTTGGGGTTTAGGATTAGATGTTGATTAGAGAGCCATTTTTTTCCACTGTATTGAATGTATTTTGGGTTAATGTGAATAAAGTAGCTGGTGAGGTGTCAGAACAAATCAAGGTTGAGTCATCCGCATACTGAATGCAGGTAGCATCTGGGATGACTGAATGAAGGTCGTTGATAAAGACGGAGAAAAGAAGGGGTCCTAGTATCGAGCCCTGGAGGACTCCTAATGTGATGGGTAGGCGAGATGATAGCTTGTCCTGCCAGCCTGCTCTGCAGGTAGGACAGGATTGAAACCACTGGAGTGCATGGTTGTTTAAGGAGAAGGCCTTCAAGGTATTTATAAGCATTTTGTGGTCAACCATGTCAAAAGCCTTGGATATATCTAGAAAGAGTGCTGAGGCCAGTTTATTATTACGGTTGTGGTTAATGACATTAGGGAAAGAGAGGAGGGCAGAAGTAGTACTGTGGTGTGGCTTAACGCCATGCTGAAAGTTGGACAACAGCTTGTTCTGTGTGAGGTAGTGCATGAGCTTTATGTGTACACACTTCTCCATAACTTCAGCTAGAGGTGACAGAATAGTTATGGGTCTAAAGTTTGACAGGTCAGTGGAACTGCCTCCTTGCTCCAAGGACACCTCTAAATCTCACCATTGTCATTCTCAAGTCACTAACAAGTTAGAATTCCTACAACTGCTTGTCTCTCAACCACTGATCATCCAGTCAATTCCCTATAACCCCTCCTTCTGTCCTGCCATCTCCTCACTTGTCTCCCTCTACACTCCAAAGACCCTTACACGCTCCAACCAAAATCTACTAGAAATATACAAGCCCAAAAGATTGTTTGGACATAATCTCGAGTTACTCTCCTTCCCTCTCCTGGAACAAACTTCACCATCTATTTAGAAATATAAACCATCCTCAAGAATTCAAACATGCTCTTAAAGAATACCTGGACTTGCCACTGTAAACAGCCTCCATGAACCTGTTAATATCTCCATCCAGCTTACCTACCACCCCTCTTCTCCACTTCCCCACATTACAAACCCTCACCTCTCCTCCCTTACCTCTCTCATCCTTCCTCTCTAAACTACATCACCCCTCACTATTTCTTTTCAACTTCTCCTCATGCTTACTATCACCTCGGACTATAGTATCAACTTCTTCTAAGAATTCCTTCACAGAATCTAAAAAACTTTTACTGACCCAGATGGCTATGTGTTTTTATTATCCACTGGACACTACCAGTACAAACATATTTGCTTCTTAACTTATTACTGTTATGATATTTAAAATACTTCTACTGAACCAAGTTGCATAGTGATTTTTATTATACTCTGGACACTGTCTGGACATACAAATTTGCTTATAAACAAACTATTCTGTTTCCCTGCTGTACATATGGATGCATTATGTAAATAGCTTTGACAACCTCCATTTTCGAACACTATGTATTCAACTGTACACTGCGGTGGTGGTGCTGCGGTAGCATTGTCGCCTCACAGATGTTGCCCGTTCAATTCTCAGTTAGAGCGTCTACTGTGTGGCGACATGCATGAACGGGCGTTCCTTTGTTGAAGGTTGTGCGTTAGGCCCGGCAAGCCAGCACGTAAAACTCTACTGCCAATCATTAGCAGACCGGAGTTCCGCTGTGGCAACCCCTAACCGGGAAAAAAACGAAAGACACAATGTATTCAACTGTACAAATTGACCATCTGTCTAACCTTGTGATATAACTCTGTGTACATCTTTTCACATTACTGGGCTATGTATTTACTATATTTGTTGTTTCTTAATCTACTGTCGTGGAGCTTTTCTCCCCAGGCCTCCACTGAAAAAGGGAACTAAGCCTCAGTCAGACTATTCTGGTCAACAAATGTCAAATAAATAAATAATATTTCTTCTTATGGGCAGGGGAAGTTAAACAACAGAGACCACTAGCTACTCTATAGGTTATCCAAGAATGAGACCTCAAAGGCAGACAGAGACTGAATGAGCCCATAAAGGTAAAGATAAAAACAAGTGATACTGAGGTAATTACGTATGCCACTGACAGTCCCCAACAAGCACACTATCCAGCACTAAAAACACAACTGTACAAAACCTGTAGGAAAATGATGACAATACACAAAAAGTTAACAAAAGCAGTTACACACAAACTCATTATGAAATGCAATGACAGGCCCAAAAACAGTTTCATAGAAACACTACATTTTAATCAGAAAAACAAATACACATTGTTGTCAGGGTTTTCCCCCAAAGAAAGAAGGCTGCCAAAGAAATGCACCTCAGTGGCAAAAAAAGCTTTTACTAGTTTGACAGACTATCTTTATTGGATCTCTCCTCCAAATCCTGAAGAGTGCATGGAAGGCACCCTTAATCTCTGAAAGCTGGCCAGTCATTAGGGTAGGACCCAAAAAGCTTAGGCTACTGCAACACTGATCTAAATGTTGAACATCATGAGTTACCATTAGCCTATGATATTATAACACATTTATTCCTCAGCAATTCACAAGCACTGTTTCTAGGATGCATTTCAGTATACAAGTACCTGTGCCAGGTAATTTGGAAGCTGTTTTCTGTACAGTTTCTGATGACTGATACCAGTTTGAAGAATCTATTCCAAATGGATCCATCACCTCAGCTGGTCTTGTCTTTAACAATGCTGCAAAATAAACAGAGTTAATTGCAAAATTGTTTTTCCTTCATTTTGCTTGACAGTTCTGTTATTCACTAATTTTCGTAAAAAGGATGAAGCCTACAAGGTACAACTGTTTCCTTTCAAGCAAGTAAGTAGTTTTGGGAAGATTAACCTGTTTTGAAGCACAATATATAAAAACTAATGAGACTCATATCTAAGCAGAAAGAAATTCATTCTCAGCCCAGTACAGAAATCAAAGGTAGATAAGAACCACTTAGTTCCACAACCTCTGTTATTACAGGCAGGTAAGAACCACTTAGTTCCACATACTGTCAAGTACAGGCAGATAAGAACCACTTAGTTCCACATACTGTCAGTACAGGCAGATAAGAACCACTTAGTTCCACATCCTCTGTTACTACAGGCAGATAAGAACCACTTAGTTCCACATCCTCTGTTACTACAGGCAGATAAGAACCACTTAGTTCCACATACTGTCAGTACAGGCAGATAAGAACCACTTAGTTCCACATATTGTCAGTACAGGCAGATAAGAACCACTTAGTTCCACATCCACTGTTACCACTGGTAGATAAGAACCACTTGGTTCCACATCCTCTGTTACTACGGGTGGATAAGAACCACTTAGTTCCACATACTGTCACTACATGCAGACGACAACCATTTAGTTCCATATACTCTGCCAGTACAGGCAGATAAGAACCACTTAGTTCTTTATACTCTGTCAGGACCCACACAAAGAAGCTACCAGAGAAGCACAAGTAGTACTGTTTACTTCTTCTTTCCATAATGTCTTTGTCCTATGTCACCATGGATATAATCACACCTTGTACGACAGGCTTCTCTGTGTATTCAAAACCCTCGCAGAAGAAACACTCTCATATCTCCCCCAACAAATCATCTTTCCTTAGTTTTCAACTCCCCTCTTCACATACAGTTCCTTCTTGGATAACTTTTGCAGTTAACACTGAAAGTCTCTCTTATGATGAACTCCCTCCTCCAAGTGTACACATACTCAGCTCCATCAATCCTCCCTCACAGATTTCAAGTACGCACCTTGTACTATACGATAGTCCTCCTCTAAAGAGCCTCAGTCCAACTGTGTTCTTGCACAGATGGGGTCTTCAGAACTGAATGCAGTACTTAAGATGTGGTCTCACCAACTTTACTTAAATAACTGCCACTTTCCTCCTAACATTGCTACTCTGAATGCATTTTTGGATCCCCTAACTTTTTTTCAACACATTCTTGAAATGCTTTTCCACATGCAAATTGTCAGCATTAATTATCCTAAAGGTTTTCTTCTTTCACCATTTTTCTACAAAAACTATATCAGTCCTCCCAGTCTGTATTTTTTTAATGCATATATTACCGTTTTTAAGTCCAGTCTAGTTTTTTGCATATAGACCTTTCTCTAGTCATTCAGCATAATAATTTACATAGCTATTAAAGAGAACAGGCCCAGTGCTGACAAGATCTCCACTTTCTCCGTCAACAGCTTTTATGCTCTCATCTGTATGCAGCACTTATAGGCACCATTTACAACATAGGTTCATAGGTTTATACTAGGCTATCTGCCCTAAGGCATTTATAAGCCTAGCCCAAATTTTTGTGGCTTATGCCACCCCTTATATGAAAAAATACTGTGCCCATTAGTTTGTTGTGCCTCTGTCCAGCAGTGACACAGAGATGATTCCCGGGATAAACCTACGATCTCCCATCCACAGGTCAAGATTTCTCTTGAACAGAGCCAGCGAGGTGCTCTGCCTCACATGGACCGGGATTTTATTCCACAGCATAGGGAGTCTCTGAGTGATAAATCTATCCCTGCAGCACGTCCTATTTATATCCATGCTAAGGTTTAAGTCGCTTGCTCTAGTGGTTTTGGTGGATTTGGATTTTTTGAGGTGGAGCATGTCCATTAATTCCGGGTTGGACATGGCCTTGTATGTCAGGCACATGTCACCTCTGAGCAGACGGTATGCAACTGAATAGAGCTGGAGTTTCTTCAATCTGGCAGCATATGACAGAGATTTTGGAGTCCCTTTATCCTTTTGGTGAGGAACTTTTGGGGTCTCTCCAATTGCTGCAGATGTCGGGTGCGATACATCCCGAATGGGGCATTGTACTCTATCATTGGTCTGATAAGTAAAGAGTACAGGGGAACAATGACCTCACTAGATCTGGATGTGAATCCCTTCATGATCAGGTGGGCAATGTAGAAGGTCTTTCTAACCACTTTAGCAACGTGAGTGTCAAAAGAAAGGCCATTGTCAACCTGGGTCCCCAGGTCCCTGATAACCTCTTCTGTGCTTAGTGGATTGCCACCTATATGGTAGCTTGGGGTTACCTTGTTTTTCCCGAAGGGTATGACTATACATTTTTTGGTGTTTAACTTCAGGCCATGGCTCTGGCACCAGCTATCTGTTTCCGTGAGTCCCTTCTGAAGGATATCCGTGTCCGATGCACTTTCCACTATGGCGCCCAGTTTGCATTCGTCTGCAAACTTTGTCAGCCAAAGTCCTCCTATGTTGGCCTGTACTTCTGAGAAGTAGATGCCGAACAATAGGGGGCCAAGGATCGAGCCCTGTGGGACACCGCTTGTGACTGGCTTGGAGTCTGACATAGCGCCAGCAACTCTAACCCTGTGGGTTCTGTCCTTAAGCCAGTTTGCAACCCATCTTGTGACATATGGGTTTACATTTAAGCTGGTAAGTTTTTCTACAATACCCGAGTAGGGTATTGTGTCGAAGGCCTTTGCAAGGTCAAGGTAGGCTGTATGGACTGCCTTTCCCTCATCAATGGCCTTGGTGACTGTTTTGAAGAAGTCGACCAAGTTCAAAAGGCATGATCTGCCCTTGATGAAGCCAAACTGGGTCGGGTCCAATGTCTGCAAGTCCCCTATATCTTTATGAGCTCCATTATGATCCTCTCCATAGCTTTGCAGACTAGACTTGTTAAGCTTATGGGGCGGTAATTACCAGGGTCCGTAGAGGCACCGCCTTTGTGGAGTGGGACCACAGTTGCCGTACGCCACTCCTTGGGCACGTATCCTGTGGTAAGGCTGAGATTAAACAGCTGCCTTATGTGCGGGTTTAATTCCTCATTTAGCTCATGTAGCACACAGCCAGGGACACCATCCGGTCCCATTGATGCTGTGTTTTTAGCTTTAGAGAGAGCAGCTTTCACCTGCGCATTTGAGATGTCTGGGAGGCTACACTCTGCTGGGATAGTTATCTCTCCTTTAGGGGGGGAGAGAGGGGTGAAGTTTGCACTGAACCTGTCTGCCAATATGTTGGCAATGTCTGTGGGTTCAGTGATTTTTGTATCATTTTGGACTAATTCTGAGCATATCTGGGAGTTTCCACCCAGGTTCCTAACATAGCTGAAAAAGCCCTTATGATTGTCCTTTGAATCCATGGCAATTTTTCTCTCAAAATTGGCCTTAGTTGATTTTATGAGTGCTCGTATTTTTTTACTAATAATGATCAGGGGTGACTTCCCCTTTATGGATTTTGTTCGATCATGTAATAGCTTTCTCCTCTTATTGTAAAGTTTGTTAATGGCTGGGGTCTACCAGACTGGTCGTTTGCCCTTTGTGGAAAGAGTCTTGGTTTTATTTGGGATTGCCTGATCTATGCAGTCCTGGAGGTGTTCATAGAAGGCATTTGTAAGGGCTTCCGCAGCTTGGGTTGTGGTTTCCACTGGCTCAGGGGCCTTGAAGGATACCACACCAGTCTTGAGTAGTGTGAAATTTGCTTTAGAGAAGTTCTTCACTGTGGTCTTTTTGTTGGGGGTGGGGCGGGATGTGGATTTCCAGTGAGATTAGTTTATGATCAGATCTCACCAATGAGGGATATACTTCCGGTGTGGAGCATTTTGTCCCCATGTTTGTGATAATGAGATCTAGTATATTTTCTCCTCTCATGGGAACAGTGACTAGCTGTTCCATGGCATTTGAATTTATGAACTCCAGGAACAGTTGGGCTAGAAAGTTAGGGCTTGAGTAATGTTCCCAGTCTATATTCGGGTAGTTGAAGTCACCCAATATGATGGTGTTTGGAGATACATTTATACCCTCCAGTGTCTTCAGGAAGGCTGTGTGGGGTTCCTGAGTTTGAGAGGGTGGCCTGTAGCATGCTACAATTTGTAGAGCAGTTTTGCCTATGGTTAGTTGCACCTGGATGGTTTCCAAGCTTGTGCATTGCCACCAACCTGGAGGTGTGGGTATCCTTTATGAATATGGATACACCCCCTCCTTTTGTGGTGTGGTCCGGGTTTTGGGGCCGGAACGCATGATATGAGATAAAACCTAATAGTGCTGGGGTGCTCTCAGGAGCCTTGAACCAGGTTTCAGTTACAGCACAGACATCGATGTTCTCCATACTGAGAAGGGCCTCGAGTGCGTGCATTTTGAGATTTAGACTTCTGGCATTGAGCAGCATTACCCTCAGTTTCTTCCCATTTTTCTTTTCTAGGGTGGTAGGTTTAGAATTTGAGCCTTGCCTAAAAAAGGCACTATGGGGGTGGAAAGAGCCTTAGCCAATATCCGGAATCCCAGGGGTGACATTATGCAGTGCTACAGACTACTTTATTAAAGACCCAAAGACGATCCCTTGCACAGCAAATAATAGCTTATGAAATCCTGAAAGCTGTCCATTACATACAGACCACTAACACCATGTACCCTCCCTGGGATCTTCTAGACAGCACCATAAACACCAGTTACTCTCCCTGAGATCTTCTAGACAGCACCACAAACATCAGTTACCCTCCCTGGGATCTTCTAGACAGTACCACAAACACCATTTACTCTCCCTGGGATCTTCTAGACAGCACCACAAACACCATTTACTCTCCCTGGGATCTTCTAGTCAGCACTACAAACATCATTTACACGTCATTGGATTTGTTATGCAGCACAAACACTATATTGTGATCTATTATCTTGTACTACAGACATCATTTCTCTTCCCTGTGATCTGTTGTGTAGAACTACATAAACCATTTACACAATCCATTTACTGACCGGCTATGCAAAACTGACATTAATAATCGGAGATCTTTCATGCAGCACTATACATACAGTTTATACTCTGACCTGCAATGTAGCATTTTTTTCCTTAGGATTTCATCTCACTTGCTCCTTTATTAATCTCTCTTACAACTCTCAAATGTGTTTATAAAAGAAGCCACTGAGACAGCAAACTGAGCCTCACCTTTTGCAAGTAGTTTAGTTCAGTGTGAACTTGTTTAAAACCTGAATAAGGTACATCTACCATCACTCTCTGGTTCAGCACCTTATTCACTCAATCAAAAGAAGCCATTAGGCACTTTTGTTCTTCTCCTAACAACTTTCAAAGTTAGCTGGGTGAACTTTTTATGCAATACTGGCAGCCTATAATGGATTTATTGTCAACTTAATTGCTTACTGTTGATACTGTTGAAGAGTTAGCAAATCTATTTAGGTCCTTAAATAAAAACAGAGTTGGTTTAAAGTTTAAATATGATATGTTTCAAACAAATGTTAATTTTATGAATGCAAGACTATACAGAGATGGAGGTGAATAGGTATTTTCCAAGGGAAAGAAAGTAACTTTTAAATACAAGCAGTTATGATACATCCAGCAAATGAAACTCCCTACCACCTTGTGAGGACGGTTCAAGTCTACTAATGAGGAAGAACTTCACCTTGTTAAATTTAAAAGTTTCACTTCAAACAGCAGACAAAAAGGCCTTTATGGACTTTATATACCAAAACTCAATATATAAACTGCTATGTTTAAGATGGTGAATAACATTGCTTATACTTTGTTACTGAATTGTGTACAACTCTGTATTTTAAGCATTTTTATTAACATCACATATCAAACAGTGACATGAACAGAAGGTTACTCCTAGAGCCATTACAAGCCTGGCCATATATATACTGGGTTGCCCCATTTGTGGGTGGCTAAGTGAGAAAAGTTTAAAGAGGTAAGAGTTTATGGTAATTAATATCGACTGCCTCTGACCAGGAGGGACATGGGCACTACTCCAGGAGTGAATTTGTGGTTACCCATCCATTGATCTAGGTTGTACCTGAAGAGGGTCAGGAAGGGGACTCTTTCACATGAACTAGAAGCTTGTTCCAAAGAAGTGGCAGTCCCTGGGAGATGTATCTCTCTCTTTCCAGTATGACCTATTCATGTCAGAGGCCAGGTTAAGATTCCTGGAGCGAGTGGCCTCGTGCAGGTTGCTTTATGAATGTTTAGCATTTCCATCAGGGCCAGGTCTGAGACTGTCCTGTAAGCCAGGCAAAGTTCACTCCCACAGGCCGTCCATGTTTGTCTGGATTTCTGAGAAATGAATTCACAGTAAAAGACCCAGAACAGAACCCTGTGGTACACCACTGGTGACTGGTCTTTTGCTAGAGGTGATGTTACCCACTTTGACAAGTAAGTGTCCTGTCGTTCAGCCAATTGGCTACCCATCTGGTGATGTAGGGGTTAATTCCCAATTGGGAAATTATCTCTATAATATCTGAGTGGAGGATTGTGCCAAATGCCTAGGCTAGGTTAAGGTAGTTGGTTTGCACTGTCTTTCCCTCATCCAGGGCCTTGGTGACTTTCTTTAAGAAGTCAACTAAGTTTAACCGGTATGATCTACCTTTAATGAATCCAAACGGGGTTGGGTCCCAAGTTTGGATATTACCTATGCCCTTGTTGATAAGGCCTACAATGATTCTTCCATGGCCTTACAGATAAGGCTAGTCAACCTTATGAGCCTATAATTCCCAGGGTCAGTTGATGGTCCCCCCTTTGTGCTGAGGGATTACTTTTGTCCTCCTCCATTCTGCTGGAACATAGCCAGTTCACAGGATGTGGTTAAACAGTGATCCAAGTAAGTCTGCTAGTTCATGTTTTAAGTTATTTAAAAGGCAACACAGGATGCTGTCTGGTCTCACTGATGTTATTTTTTGGCTATGAAAAGCACCGAGATGACCTACTCTCTTGACAGAATAGGCTGAGGAATGGTGGCAGGTATACTTTGGGGGATGAATGGAGGGGAAGGTGATGAAATTTTCTCCAAATCTGTTCACTAGCAGGTTGAGAATTACCTCCAGTTGAGTATGAGCAGTACCATCCACAATTAGTTCAGTGCATAGCTGGGCATTCCCTTTTAGATTTTGGACATAGTTAAAGAATACCTTGTGATTATCCTTAGCTAGGGAGGCTATTTTTGCTTCATAGATGTCCTTCAAGGATGCATCTGCAGTCCTAACATATGGGTTGTCCTGCCTCAGGCAGCCCTTCGGTCGGCCGGATTCCAAAGTCTGGGTCTGGCCTCGGCTGATGTCGCACTTCACCCGACGTCATAGCTGCTGTTTATTGGGTATAAAGGCATCAGCTGACGCCATTTTCCTCAGTCTTTCTTGCCGCGCGGTGCCCGAAGCAGAAGCTGTTCGCAAGTGCCGGTCGGTCAGATCCAGAGATTTCTACTACCGAAGACTTCTAAAAGCTAAGTACCCGTTGGGGACTCTTTCTTGCCTCAGCCGATGTCAGACAAAGTAAATAATTGTTTAACTTGTGGGAAACAAATACCTCATAAGGATTTCCACTCTTACTGCCTTCCTTGCTTAGGCCCAGACCACGGCGTATCAGCTTGTCTAGCCTGTGCTTCCTTCAACCGACGGACACTTAGGCGTCGGTCGGAGTTTGCAGAGGAGTTTTGGTCCCGCTTTTGCATACAAAATGCCGTCGGAGACTCAGACTACTCAATTAGCTAAAAGCGCAAGGAAAAGGACCGACATTCGCCGCGGTTTCAGCTGAAACCACGGTTAGGCCAATCACAATGTCTCGGTTTCGCTGAAACCGAGCCCCGGTTCTTCCTTCGGCCGAAAGCTTCCGATAGCCGAGGCCTCACAGAGCATGGCTGAATCTGCTACTGAATTTACTGCTACAGAAGCAGGCACCCAGGATTTATCAGACACTATTCCTTTAGACATAACTACCCCTGCACGTGGGGCTGCTAGACCCCCTGCCTTCCATGTCTATCAAGGCTTTAGCCAGGGCTAAGGCAGCTAAATCTTCTAAGGCCTTGCCTGCCAAAACTCCTTCACATAGGCCTACCTCTAGTTCCCAAATACTCAGCCTGGCTGAGGATCTCATTTCTTTGATCAGAGGATCCCAACGTCACCCAGACAGGGCCTCTCAGCCCCCTCCAGACAAGAGCCCTAGGACTGAACCCCCGGAACCTGTCTCTACAGATTATTCCTCGGATGATTCAGACCTTTCAGACCCTCACGAAGGCCCATATTCTCCTTATGAGGATTCTGATGCAAAAGACTCCATTCCTTCTGCTTCTCCTCCTGAAGAATTTTCCTTTGGGGAAACCTTGCATGCTATGCGGGAACACTTCCAATGGCAGGGCCAGGATTTTTCAGATTCAAGGAAAAGGCTAAGGACTTTTTTACACTTACCACAGCATAGGCCTTTAGCCATTCCTCCAGTACTAACAGTTGTTGATGATGCATATAATGATGCCTGTACTGCTCCTGATTCTCTTCCTCCGGCCCCTGCCAAGCCAGACAGATATTACAGGGTCCCGGACACACACTACCATTTGTATAAGGCTCCTGTTGCAGACCCTGAAACCATTTCACAGGGCCCTAAAGGTGTGGCAGCTGCCTCTGCCAAAAACCCTCTTCCCTCTGAAAGGGAATCTAGAGCATTAGAGAGATGGGGTAAAAAGGTTTATACTTCTGCTACTCTTTCAGCCTTGAACTTGAACTACTTGAACTGTCAATTTCACATGATTCAGTACCAGGAATTTTTGTTAGACCAGCTAAATAAAAAACTATCTTCTCCTGAACCTTTAGACCGCAAGTCCCTTCAGGATTTGGTACATAACTCTCAGCAGGTCAGTAACCATTTCTTAAAATGTGGCTATGATGCACTGGAGGCTTCCTTTAGATCAGCTGTGACTGGAACAGTGATTCGAAGGCATGCCTGGTTAAAAGAACAATCCTTACCAGACCATGTTAAGTCAAAACTCCTAGATGCTCCCATGGAGAAACAAAGTTTGTTTGGCTCCCCTGCACAGGAGGTTCTAAAAAAGGTGGAAGAAAAAGCAAAATCTGTCCAAACAGTCAAGGATTTCTTACAGGTCCAACCTCTGAGGTTTAGCAGAAATTGGCCTTCGAAGAACTGGTCCTTTCCAGACAACTCCAGAGCGCAGAGAGGCAGAAATAGACGCCCAAGAGGCAGAGGTCAATCTAGGGGTACCTACAGGGGACGTCAGTGGCAACCTACCAACCAGAGAAGTACTGCCACAGATTCAACTACAACCACTTCCACAGGGCAGACACAATGACTTGGCTCTAGTTCCGCCTACCAGGGAACAACTAGAAGCACCCTTGGGCGGAAAACTAGCCTTATTCTCTGACAACTGGCATTACATTACAGGAGACAAATGGACTTTACAAACAATAGACAAGGGCTACAGGTTTCACTTCCATACTCTACCAAAAAAGAGAGGAATGCCAAACCTACCACCAAGCCAAAAAACAGACGCTCTAAGACAAATCAACAACTTACTAAGGATGAGAGCTATAGAAGAGGTGCCACCTATGGAACAAGGCCAAGGTTTTTACACCAGGCGTTTCCTTGTACCAAGAAAAGAAAATCAATGGAGACCTATTCTAGATTTGTCCGCACTGAACACATACCTCATTGTTCCAAAATTCAAAATGCTGACCCTCCAGCAACTTCTTCCCATGCTGGGCAAGGAGTCTTGGCTGCTGACTCTAGATCTCAAGGAGGCATACCTGCACGTCCCTATACAACCAGATTACAGAAGACACCTCAGATTTCTTGCAGGATCAGAGCATTATCAATTTTCAACATTGCCTTTTGGCTTATCTACTGTGCCCAGAGTATTCACGAAATGCCTGGCATCAGTAATTGCTCATTGCAGACTTCAGGGAATTCAGATTTACCCACACCTGGACGACTGCCTAATACAAGCGGACAACAAGGCAAAGTTAACAAAATATTTGGAAAATGTCATACAACTGTTGCAAGCCTTGGGATACACAGTCAACATGAAAAAGTCAAGACTAGTACCATCCCAAAGGATAACATTCTTGGGTGCAGAATTAGACACATCAACTCAGATGGCTTTTCTCACAGAAGAAAAACAAAGGCAACTACCGGTCTACTTCATGACATTAACAACACAAACTCAGCTTACTGCAAGCAAAGTCCTGCAAGCCCTGGGCTACATGGCATCCTGCATAATATTGGTTCCGCATGCCAGGCTGCATATGAGAAAGCTACAATGGTATCTAAGGAATGTATGGTCTCAACACAAGCACAGTCTAGAAGCCCAGATTCCAATAATTCCATGCCTGAAGCAAGAATTCCTGTGGTGGGCTCAGGCCTGTCAGTTGAACAGAGGCTTGCCTTTCCACAAACCACATCCAAGCCAGACCATCACCACGGACGCCTCAGACCTAGGATGGGGGGCACACATGGTGGACAAGTGTATACAAGGCCTATGGACCCAAGACCAGCTGAATCTACACAAATCTAAAGGAGATGCTGACAGAGAAACATGCGATCCAGGCATTCAAAACACTCCTTCAACAGGGTCATCTGCTGATAAGGATGGACAATATCACAGTCATGTGGTACATCAACAAACAGGGAGGTACACATTCATATCCTCTATGCCGGATGGCAATGGACCTGTGGAATGTGGCCCTGAACCTCAACATTCAACTTCAGGCCAGATTTGTACCAGGAAAAGAAAATTCTCTAGCAGACACCTTAAGCAGAACTACCACGGATGCTCACGAATGGATGCTGCATCCAGATATCTTCAAAACCATAACAAAGAAATGGGGACTACCACAGATAGACCTGTTTGCCTCCCCACACAATCACCAATTGAAGAAATTCTGCACAAGAGCATACCACCCACTTGCTTGGAGGGTGGACTCCCTTTCCTTCAGCTGGAAAAACCTGACAGCATATGCATTTCCACCTCTTCCCTTGATGTACAAAGTTCCACTGAAGATCAGAGAGGATCAGCCAAGGGTAATTCTGATAGCTCCAGACTGGCCGAGGCAACATTGGTACCCGCTACTGAGAAGCATGTCTCGGACACACGCATGGCATCTACCTCTATGTCCCTTACTACTAACACAGGACAACTGCAAGATCCTACATCCAAACTTGAAAACTCTGCAGCTAGCTGCTTGGAATATTGCATAAACCAAAATAACCCAGGTTTATCTCAGAGGGTTAAGGACATAATCCTGGAGGCACGCAGACCCTCCACAAGGAGGACTTATTCAGCCAAGTGGAAAAGATACCTCATTTGGAATGCAGCAAAGGGAGAAAATGTCTCACTGGCAAACATAGCACACATCCTGGAATATTTAGCAGAGCTGTTCCACAATGGCCTGTCTTACTCCTCCATTAAGATTCATGCATCAGCAATTTCAGCAGAATACAACATGGATCCTCCTGTCTTCTCTCATCCTCTACTCAGGCAGTTCTTGAGAGGAATCAAAAATGTAAAGCCTCCAAGGAAGCCACCTTTACCTACATGGGATCTCAACTTTGTGCTGGAAAAGTTAACACTTCCCCCTTTTGAACCAGCAGCAACAGCAGAATTACAATTCTTGTCTTGGAAAACTGCTTTCCTGCTAGCAATTACTTCAGCAAGAAGGGTATCTGAGTTACAGGCATTAATGGCAGTACAACCCTTCCTTATCTTCCATCAGGACAGAGTCTCTCTGAGAACTAACCCTACTTTTATGCCAAAAGTGGTCTCCAGAGTATCATTGAACCAAGCGATTCATTTACCTACATTCTTCCCCAACCCACAGAACAGGGGGAAAGACTGCTACATACCTTGGATGTGCACAGACAATTACGCTACTATCTGGACAGAACTAAGACCAGCAGAAAAACTGACCAGCTTCTGGTAGCATATGCAACAGGAATGCAAGGAAAAGCAATTTCAAAACAGACAATCTCAAAATGGATAGGAAATTGCATTCGATTTTGCTACTCTTTTCATGGAAAGACAACTCCTGATAATATCAGACCTCATTCCACAAGAGCTACAGCCACCACTTCAGCTTTCCTATGAGGAGTGGCTACCAAAGACATTTTAGAAGCTGCTACTTGGAGCTCCGTGCATACATTTGCCAAGCATTACAATCTTCCCTTATACTCTAGATCCCGAGCAGGTTTTGCAACTGCTGTTTTGCAAGGGATCTTAACTACACCATCTTTATCTTAGTGCCTCCTCCCCCAGTTTGGCTATGGTGTTCTACCCATATGTTAGGACTGCAGATGCATCCTTGGAGGACATAGTACAGTTTTGTACCTACCATAAATGTAGATGTCCGATAGGTATGCATCTGCAGTCCGGATTACCCACCCTCCTTCCCCTCTGTGGTATTCCTAGGGTATTTACCCCTCTTTTAGCTAGCTGGGGGAATCTATTATGGTGTATTTGTTTGTATATATGTATATATTTTCATATTGTTTGCTCTCTACTGTTTGGAATTATTTGCATTTATCCAAATTTAGCCTTTCTAGAGGGCACCTGGCATCTGGGGCAAGAAACACTGAGGAAAATGGCATCGGCTGATGCCTTTATACCCAATAAACAGCAGCTATGACGTCGGGTGAAGTGCGACATCAGCTGAGGCCAGACCCAGACTTTGGAATCCGGCCGACCGAAGGGCTGCCTGAGGCAGGACAACCCATATGTTAGGACTGCAGATGCATACCTATCGGACATCTACATTTATGGTAGGTACAAAACTGTACTTTCACTTTGGAGGACTTGGAAAAGAGCTCTTATTTGTTTGTTTAAGATACAAAGGGATTTCTTCCTCTGTTGAAACAGTTCCCTCTTGTTCTTGGACATTACTTTCTTTCTCTTGTTGTACAGCCTGTTTATACTAGGGGTCTAAATCCTATCTGCTTATACAGGACATTGCTGTATACCTCTGCACAGGAATAAATGTGATCTGCATTCAAAGGGCTTTGAAACTTCTTATACCATCACTTAGTAGGAGGCAGTTTGTTTTTGAAAAATTCTAGAGCGTTTTCAGCTTGATGGGGTATCTGGTTTTATAATTACATCAAATGAGACTGACTGATTTATGGTCCGATCTTACAAGGGAGGACATCACACAGGGGAGGGGGCAATGTTCTCACATGTTAGTGAGTAATATGTCCAGGACATTTGAGCTTCTTGTGGGTGTGCTGACTAGCAGTTCCAAAGCATTTGCACTGAAAAAGTCCAAG